>NC_060182.1:88076594-88159094 GCF_021184085.1 Oncorhynchus gorbuscha
TTGGCTGGATGTCCGGCAGGTAGCCTAGTGGTTAGAGCCTAGTGGTTAGAGCCTCGTGGTTAGAGCCTCGTGGTTAGAGCCTCGTGGTTAGAGCCTCGTGGTTAGAGCCTTGTGGTAAGAGTGTTGGGCTGGTAACAGAAAGGTTGCTGGATGGAATCCCTGAGCTGACAAGGGAAAAATGAGTCATTCTGCCCCTGAACAAGGCAGTTAACCCACCGTTCCCAACGTGCCGAAGACATGGATGTCGAGTATTGTAGCCCGCCGCACCTCTCTGATTCAAAGGGGTTGGGTTAAATGCAGAAGGTGTTCAGTTGTACAGCTGATTAGGTATCCCCCTTTCCCTTTGAGTGGTGGACACATGGGAAACCTTTGAGCGAGTAAAACCCAGCAGTGTTGCAGTTCTTGACACAAACCAGTGCGCCTGGCACCTACTACCAAACCCTGTTCAAAGGCACTTAGATCTTTCGTCTTTCCCATTCACCCTCTGAATGGCACACATACACAATCCATGTCTCAAGGCTTAAAAATCCTTATTTAACCTGTCTCCTCCCCCTCATCTACACTGATTGAAGTGAATTTAACAGATGGCATCAACAAGGGATCATAGCTTTCAACTGGATTAACCTGGTCAGTCTATGTCATATTCCTAATGTTTTGTCCACCCAGTGTAAATTGTTATATAGAGTAAAACATGTAGTCACCATTTCAAGGTAAATCTCACCAGATGTATAGATCATATTGTAGATGTAGTTTTGAATGGATAAGTCCGGTTCAATGAGCCACTTCCCAAAAAAAACATACTTGCTTTTTCAAAATGTTGTATTTTTATCCATTTCCCTATATGCCTCTTTCCCAATTTCAATCTCTTTCTTCTCCTCCCTTGGAAAGCGCTGAGCTATCATTGAAATTAAATGAATGTCCTCAAGGACCTCTTCTCTTCTCTTCTCCAGTGGTGTCATTAGGCCTGGGCTTCCGGGGCTTCAGCCCCAGATGTTTTTGGTCCAGCCTTGAACATGTTATGCTGGTGAATGAGGACCCAAAAGCGACTTAACGAAAACAGAGTCTTTATTCCAGTATATGACAAAAGTAATAATCCTGGATATATCAAGGAGAAAACAAAACAGGAAAAACTGAAATCCACTCGTCAGTAGAGAGGACTGACTGGAGACTCGACCATAGACTGCAGGTTGCTTCGGGAAGGCACCGACCGTAGCAGACTAAGACACCTGCTCATACGCAGCATCTGAAGAAGATAAAACACGACAGGGCGAGACAAGGACACAGAACAGCGAACATCATACAAGGATCCGACAAGGACAGAAGCGGAAAACAGAGGGAGAAATAGTGGCTCTAATCAGAGGGCAAAATAGGGGACAGGTGTGAAAAGAGTAAATGAGGAATAGCTGGGAGCAGGAACGGAACGATAAGGAGAGAGAGCGAGAGAGGGAGAGAGGGAGGGGAAGAGAGGGATAGAAAGAGGGAAAGAACCTAATAAGACCAGCAGAGGGAAACGAATAGAAGGGAAGCACAGAGACAAGACATGATAACCAATGACAAAACATGACAGTACCCCCCCACTCACCGAGCGCCTCCTGGCGCACTCGAGGAGGAACCCTGGCGGCAACGGAGGAAATCATCAATCAGCGAACTGTCCAGCACGTCCCGAGATGGAACCCAACTCCTCTCCTCAGGACCGTAACCCTCCCAATACACTAAGTACTGGTGACCACGTCCCCGAGAACGCATGTCCATGATCCTTCGTACCTTGTAAATAGGTGCGCCCTCGACAAGGACGGGGGGAGACGAACGGGGGCGCGAAGAAAGGGCTTGACACAGGAGACATGGAAGACAGGGTGGACGCGACGAAGATGTCGCGGAAGAAGCAGTCGCACAGCGACAGGATTGACGACCTGGGAGACACGGAACGGACCAATGAACCGCGGAGTCAACTTGCGAGAAGCTGTCGTAAGGGGAAGGTTACGAGTGGAAAGCCACACTCTCTGGCCGCGACAATACCTAGGACTCTTAATCCTACGTTTATTGGCGGCTCTCACAGTCTGCGCCCTGTAACGGCAAAGTGCAGACCTCACCCTCCTCCAGGTGCGCTCACAACGTTGGACAAACGCCTGAGCGGAGGGAACGCTGGACTCGGCGAGCTGGGACGAGAACAGAGGAGGCTGGTACCCCAGACTACTCTGAAACGGAGATAGCCCGGTAGCAGACGAAGGAAGCGAGTTGTGAGCGTATTCTGCCCAGGGGAGCTGTTCTGCCCAAGACGCAGGGTTTCTAAAAGAAAGGCTGCGTAATATGCGACCAATCATCTGATTGGCCCTTTCTGCTTGACCGTTAGACTGGGGATGAAAACCGGAAGAGAGACTGACGGAAGCACCAATCAAACGACAGAATTCCCTCCAAAACTGTGACGTGAATTGCGGACCTCTGTCTGAAACGGCGTCTAACGGGAGGCCATGAATTCTGAACACATTCTCAATGATGATTTGTGCCGTCTCCTTAGCGGAAGGAAGCTTAGCGAGGGGAATGAAATGTGCCGCCTTAGAGAACCTATCGACAACCGTAAGAATCACAGTCTTCCCCGCAGACGAAGGCAGACCGGTAATGAAGTCTAAGGCGATGTGAGACCATGGTCGAGAAGGAATGGGAAGCGGTCTGAGACGACCGGCAGGAGGAGAGTTACCTGACTTAGTCTGCGCGCAGTCCGAACAAGCAGCCACGAAACGGCGCGTGTTACGCTCCTGAGTAGGCCACCAAAACCGCTGGCGAATAGAAGCAAGTGTACCCCGAACGCCGGGGTGGCCAGCTAACTTGGCAGAGTGAGCCCACTGAAGAACAGCCAGACGAGTAGAAACAGGAACGAAAAGAAGGTTACTAGGACAAGCGCGCGGCGACGCAGTGTGAGTGAGTGCTTGCTTAACCTGTCTCTCAATTCCCCAGACAGTCAACCCGACAACACGCCCATCAGGAAGAATCCCCTCGGGATCGGTAGAAGCCAGAGAAGAACTAAAGAGACGGGATAAGGCATCAGGCTTGGTGTTCTTATTACCCGGGCGATAAGAAATCACGAACTCGAAACGAGCGAAAAACAACGCCCAACGAGCTTGACGTGCATTAAGTCGTTTGGCAGAACGGATGTACTCAAGGTTCTTATGGTCAGTCCAAACGACAAAAGGAACGGTCGCCCCCTCCAACCACTGTCGCCATTCGCCTAGGGCTAAGCGGATGGCGAGCAGTTCGCGGTTACCCACATAATAGTTGCGTTCCGATGGCGACAGGCGATGAGAAAAATAAGCGCAAGGATGGACCTTATCGTCAGACTGGAAGCGCTGGGATAGAATGGCTCCCACGCCCACCTTTGAAGCGTCAACCTCGACAATGAATTGTTTAGTGACGTCAGGAGTAACAAGGATAGGAGCGGACGTAAAACGCTTCTTGAGGAGATCAAAAGCTCCCTGGGCAGAACCGGACCACTTAAAGCACGTCTTGACAGAAGTAAGAGCTGTGAGAGGGGCAGCAACTTGACCGAAATTACGAATGAAACGCAGATAGAAATTAGCGAAACCTAGAAAGCGCTGCAACTCGACACGTGACCTTGGAACGGGCCAATCACTGACAGCCTGGACCTTAGCGGGATCCATCTGAATGCCTTCAGCGGAAATAACAGAACCGAAAAATGTGACAGAGGAGACATGAAAGGCGCACTTCTCAGCCTTCACGTAGAGACAATTCTCTAAAAGGCGTTGGAGTACACGTCGAACGTGCTGAACATGAATCTCGAGTGACGGTGAAAAAATCAGGATATCGTCAAGGTAGACAAAAACAAAGATGTTCAGCATGTCTCTCAGTACATCATTAACTAATGCCTGAAAAACAGCTGGAGCATTAGCGAGACCGAACGGCAGAACCCGGTACTCAAAATGCCCTAACGGAGTGTTAAATGCCGTTTTCCACTCGTCCCCCTCTCTGATGCGCACGAGATGGTAAGCGTTACGAAGGTCCAACTTAGTAAAGAACCTGGCTCCCTGCAGAATCTCGAAGGCTGACGACATAAGGGGAAGCGGATAACGATTCTTAACCGTTATGTCATTCAGCCCTCGATAATCCACGCAGGGGCGCAGAGTACCGTCCTTCTTCTTAACAAAAAAAACCCCGCTCCGGCGGGGAGAGGAAGAAGGCACTACAGTGCCGGCGTCGAGAGAAACAGACAAATAATCCTCGAGAGCCTTACGTTCGGGAGCCGACAGAGAGTATAGTCTACCCCGAGGGGGAGTGGTCCCCGGAAGGAGATCAATACTACAATCATACGACCGGTGAGGAGGAAGGGAGTTGGCTCTGGACCGACTGAAGACCGTGCGCAGATCATGATATTCCTCCGGCACTCCTGTCAAATCACCAGGTTCCTCCTGAGAAGAGGGGACAGAAGAAACAGGAGGGATAGCAGACATTAAACACTTCACATGACAAGAAACGTTCCAGGATAGGATAGAATTACTAGACCAATTAATAGAAGGATTATGACATACTAGCCAGGGATGACCCAAAACAACAGGTGTAAAAGGTGAACGAAAAATCAAAAAGGAAATGGTCTCACTGTGGTTACCAGATACTGTGAGGGTTAAAGGTAGTGTCTCATATCTGATACTGGGGAGAAGACTACCATCTAAGGCGAACATGGGCGTGGGCTTCCCTAACTGTCTGAGAGGAATGTCATGTTTCCGAGCCCATGTTTCGTCCATAAAACAACCCTCAGCCCCAGAGTCTATCAAGGCACTGTATGAAGCAGCCGAACCGGTCCAGCGTAGATGGACCGACATGGTAGTACAGGATCTTGATGGAGAGACCTGAGTAGTAGCGCTCACCAGTAGCCCTCCGCTTACTGATGAGCTCTGGCTTTTACTGGACATGAATTGACAAAATGTCCAGCAGAACCGCAATAGAGGCAAAGGCGGTTGGTGATCCTCCGTTCCCTCTCCTTAGTCGAGATGCGAATACCTCCCAGCTGCATGGGCTCAGTCTCTGAGCCGGAGGGAGGATATGGTTGCGATGCGGAGAGGGGGAACACCGTTAACGCGAGCTCTCTTCCACGAGCTCGGTGACGAAGATCTACCCGTCGTTCTATGCGGATGGCGAGTGCAATCAAAGAGTCCACACTGGAAGGAACCTCCCGGGAGAGAATCTCATCCTTACCCTCAGCGTGGAGTCCCTCCAGAAAACGAGCGAGCAACGGCGGCTCGTTCCAGTCACTAGAGGCAGCAAGAGTGCGAAACTCTATTGAGTAATCCGTTATGGATCGATCACCTTGACATATGGAAGCCAGGGCCCTAGAAGCCTCCCTACCAAAAACTGAACGATCAAAAACCTGTATCATTTCCTCTTTAAAGTTCAGATAATTGTTAGAACACTCAGCCCTTGCCTCCCAGATAGCTGTGCCCCACTCTCGAGCCCGACCAGTAAGGAGTGAAATGACGTAAGCAATCCGAGCTCTCTCTCTTGAGTATGTGTTGGGTTGGAGAGAGAACACAATATCACACTGGGTGAGAAAGGAGCGGCACTCAGTGGGCTGCCCAGAGTAACATGGTGGGTTATTAACCCTAGGTTCCGGAGACTCGGAAGACCAGGAAGTAGTTGGTGGCACGAGACGAAGACTCTGAAACTGTCCTGAGAGGTCGGAAACCTGAGCGGCCAGGGTCTCAAAGGCATGACGAGCAGCAGACAATTCCTGCTCGTGTCTGCCGAGCATTGCTCCCTGGATCTCGACGGCAGTGTTACGAGAATCCGTAGTCGCTGTGTCCATTCTTGGTCGGATCCTTCTGTTATGCTGGTGAATGAGGACCCAAAAGCGACTTAACGAAAACAGAGTCTTTATTCCAGTATATGACAAAAGTAATAATCCTGGATATATCAAGGAGAAAACAAAACAGGAAAAACTGAAATCCACTCGTCAGTAGAGAGGACTGACTGGAGACTCGACCATAGACTGCAGGTTGCTTCGGGAAGGCACCGACCGTAGCAGACTAAGACACCTGCTCATACGCAGCATCTGAAGAAGATAAAACACGACAGGGCGAGACAAGGACACAGAACAGCGAACATCATACAAGGATCCGACAAGGACAGAAGCGGAAAACAGAGGGAGAAATAGTGGCTCTAATCAGAGGGCAAAATAGGGGACAGGTGTGAAAAGAGTAAATGAGGAACAGCTGGGAGCAGGAACGGAACGATAAGGAGAGAGAGCAAGAGAGGGAGAGAGGGAGGGGAAGAGAGGGATAGAAAGAGGGAAAGAACCTAATAAGACCAGCAGAGGGAAACGAATAGAAGGGAAGCACAGAGACAAGACATGATAACCAATGACAAAACATGACAGAACAGCACTGGTTTGATGTCACTGTCATCAGTCAGCAAAAGGCCTGTCACTCAGTCAGAGTACAGAGCAGACGTGGATATTCAGAATATCTTCCAAAAGAGAGGCAATAAAAAGCCATCAGGTCAAAGGTCGAGCAGGTCGTTGATCGAGCAGGTCAGCAGTGAATGAGGTGAACGAGGCAGAACAGCCAGAAAGTCGAAGTGCAGCAGCAGCAGAGTTATCCACAGATGTGTGTACAGTAGGGTTGGTGGTAGCTAACTGGTTACTCTCCCTCAGCATAAGGGTTGGTGGTAGCTAACTAGTTACTCTCCCTCAGTATAAGGGTTGGTGGTAGCTAACTGGTTACTTTCCCTCAGCATAAGGGTTGGTGGTAGCTAACTGGCTACTCTCCCTCAGTATAAGGGTTGGTGGTAGCTAACTGGTTACTCTCCCTCAGCATAAGGGTTGGTGTTAGCTAACTGGCTACTCTCACCTCAGCATAAGGGTTGGTGGTAGCTAACTAGTTACTCTCCCTCAGCATAAGGGTTGATGGTAGCTAACTGGCTACTCTCACCTCAGCATAAGGGTTGGTGGTAGCTAACTGGTTACTCTCCCTCAGCATAAGGGTTGGTGGTAGCTAACTGGCTACTGTGAGGTTCTGTGTTATACACTATTGCCCTTACCATGTCATATGTGATGGAATACTACTTGCTGTTGGCTTGTGTGGGTATATGTGTTATGCAACATAGCTGACTTGAGACATTGTTAACAGTTTCAGGGCCATGGGCCTTTATCATGATGTAAAAATACAGAATAACATGAAGACAGGACCTGTGCAATGAGTTGTGGGGGCACATTCAGAACGTAGTGTTGCGAGAACAAACGGTCTTTTGTTAGATAACAGGAGCCAGGTGTGAGATAACTGCAGGAGCAGGAACTACTTCTGTCAAGAGTATATTACAATATCTTTGTCAGGAACAGGTCAGTTCTCTGTTTGCCCTGCGAGGTGTGACAGTATATACAAAATTTCATTTACCACTTATTGCTTAGCTAATAAAAAATACATAGTATACAATTCGGTGACTCAGTGTCATACTTATCATGATACTGCTCAGCATCCTTAAGCTATTGTGTGTCAGTCAGAAGTATTTAACAGTATATTTAGTGAATGGGAAAGCTAAGGATGTTGACTTAAGTCATGATATTAGCAAAAGTGTTTATTTCCAGCAAGTTTCACTAGCTACCGAAGTGGCTAGCCAGCCAAGCTAGCTACAGAAACTTGCTGGAAATAAACACTTTTGCTAATATCATGACTTCGGTAGCTACTACCTGGCTAGCCACTTCGGTAGCTACTACCTGGCTAGCCACTTCGGTAGCTACTACCTGGCTAGCTAACTGAGACTGAAGAGATGAGAGAACGTTTTGTGACAGAAACGCATATTTTCTTACAGTGACACAGTTCCCCCCAGTGGACTGAAGCAGAACTTTACTACATTATATTTAACCCTGTGAAAATTAACAATGTTGAGGTGGTAGAACTGACTAAATGAAAGGAATCACTGACATCTTATAACCTAATCCATTCTACAGGTAAAATGCTTGGCTCATGTCTGTTTTTTCCATAAAGGCTATATAACAATTTGTAAACTGAGTTTTGTGACTTACCTCAAACCAACTATAAATTGTAGAAATGCATATATAAATATTGAAATACTTTAATGAGAAGCTTAAAAGGTGTGCAACATGAAAATATTGACTAATTTCCATTGTGTCATTTATTGGTGGCCACTAACTAGCCAGGCTCTCCAAAGTGAGGTCGCACACCAGCCGGCTGAAGCTAATTGACTCAATAATTTGTCTAACTCTTCTCACCTGTGAATACACACATACACGAGACAGCCACATCAAACCACACCCTGAAACCAAATCACAGTTGAATTCAGTTATGGATGTGAGCATTTTTTAATGAACCAAATCTAAAACAGGGCCAAATCAGGAAGGGCAGTTGCCCTTTAAAACTAACTAATTAAATGTTGCACCACAATCTTGCTACCTTTCTGATGAGGAGGAGGAGGACAGCAGGTCAGTGGAGCACTGAGCACAGCAGCAGCAGCAGCAGCCAGGGGTAAATGGTAGGGAAGAGGATGACTTGGGTGACAATGATACAGGCCCAAAACACTACCCCAGTATCCCTTTAACCGGTTTGGATTGCAAAACTAAAGATACACACCAGACATGACACAGAGCCAGCAACAGAAGAATAGGATATGATGGAGAGAGACACCAGAAGAACAGAACAGACCACAACAGAAGAATAGGATATGATGGAGAGAGACACCAGAAGAACAGAACAGGACATAACAGAAGAATAGGATATGATGGAGAGAGACACCAGAAGAACAGAACAGGCCATAACAGAAGAATAGGATATGATGGAGAGAGACACCAGAAGAACAGAACAGGCCACAACAGAAGAATAGGATATGATGGAGAGAGACACCAGAAGAACAGAACAGGCCACAACAGAAGAATAGGATATGATGGAGAGAGACACCAGAAGAACAGAACAGACCACAACAGAAGAATAGGATATGATGGAGAGAGACACCAGAAGAACAGAACAGGCCATAACAGAAGAATAGGATATGATGGAGAGAGACACCAGAAGAACAGAACAGACCACAACAGAAGAATAGGATATGATGGAGAGAGACACCAGAAGAACAGAACAGACCACAACAGAAGAATAGGATATGATGGAGAGAGACACCAGAAGAACAGAACAGGCCATAACAGAAGAATAGGATATGATGGAGAGAGACACCAGAAGAACAGAACAGACCACAACAGAAGAATAGGATATGATGGAGAGAGACACCAGAAGAACAGAACAGGCCATAACAGAAGAATAGGATATGATGGAGAGAGACACCAGAAGAACAGAACAGGCCATAACAGAAGAATAGGATATGATGGAGAGAGACACCAGAAGAACAGAACAGGCCATAACAGAAGAAGGTAGACAGAGCAGACAGTAACAAACTAGAACCTGAGGAAGTGACAGAAGAGGGCAGATGGAGAAATAACAGAGAATGGTTTAGGACGCAGTAGACTGATTCACTTAAAACTGCTCTATAGATTCTAATTAGTTGTACAGGTGAAATACAGTGAAGATGTACAACATGGATCACAAAGGATTTGCAGCTGAGGTGAAAAAGTTAGTGAAATGATCATTAAAACAAGTGTTTACTTTTACACACAGGACAGGCCGAGAGATGGTAGAAAAGAGACATTAACATAGAATACTAAGAGACAGCAACAGAAGACACAGAGAAACAGATGGAGAGGGGCAGAGGAGGGGTGAACACAGTACACTGTATCACTTAAGGCTGCTCTATGGATTCTAATTACTGCAGTGTGTGTGTGTGTGTGTGTGTGTGTGTATGTGTGTGTGTGTGTGTGTGTGTGTGTGTGTGTGTGTGTGTGTGTGTGTGTGTGTGTGTGTGTGTGTGTGTGTGTGTGTGTGTGTGTGTGTGTGTGTGTGCGTGCGTGCGTGCGTGCGTGCGTGCGTGCGTGCGTGCGTGCGTGCGTGCGTGCGTGCGTGCGTGCGTGCGTGCGTGCGTGCGCGTGCGTGAGTTTGGGTACTGTGGGATTATTTAATCAATTTAGATAATTGGACAGGTCAGAGTCTGTTTGAAGATGTTGAGTGGTTTTTGGCAATACACTGTAGACATATGTGTTCCAGAATAAAGAGTAGCCACAGTAGCAACAGTAATTGAGTACTGGCAGTGTCTGCTGTGGCTGGTGGGAAGGTGCAAGTTACCAGAAAAAAATGTTCTAATCTTTCGATGTTAATGTCAAAGTGCAACAAATATATGTATTTAGGTGTTGAAATACCCCCCCCCCCCTGAAACTGGCTTTGTGCTCAGTCTCTAATGTCTTCAAATCCTACAAATGTCCCTTCTCTTCTCATCTCTTCTCTTGTCTTTTCATCTTCTCTTTTCTCGTCTCTTCCCTTCTCGTCCCACTTGTTGTATTGTGATCAGGGTCTGTAAGATGACAGCTGTCTCCTGGACATTAGACTTGCAAATGTGATAGAAAAACAGAGGCAAGTACTGGGTCTGGGTGAACCAAAAGCCAGAGCCTGGGTCGGGTTGTGAGATGAATCTTTCCAGGGCATAAAATCCCCTCTCCTTCATATCCACTGATCAGAAAGAACAGGTGAACCAGGATAATGATGAGCACAATGAACACAGTTTTCACCTGTTAAGTATTGTATTTTCCAATCATTAGAAAAGAAAAGGAAGGCTACAAGGAAAGGATATAGCTTTACTTTAGAGATGATTGAGAAAGAGCCCAGGACCAGGCCTGCAGGACAGGGCTCAGAGAGAGATGATGATGGAGAAACTCAACAAGACCAGGGAGAGGAGAGGAGAGAGGAGGAGAGGAGAGGAGAGGAGAGGAGAGGAGAGGAGAGGAGAGGAGAGGAGAGGAGAGGAGAGGAGAGGAGAGGAGAGGAGAGGAGAGGAGAGGAGAGGAGAGGAGAGGAGAGGAGAGGAGAGGCCTGTTCTGTTCTGGTGTCAGACCTCTTGACCTTTTCCACATTTTGTTACGTTACAGCCTCATTCTAAAATTGATTAAATTGTTTTTTTCCATCATAAATGTACACACAATACCAAAAACACAGAGAGAGAAGGAAAGAGAGAGAGAGGGGGAAAGAGAGAGGGGGAAAGAGAGAGAGGATGCAGTAGGGTTCAAGTCCAGGCTCTGGATGGGCCACTCAAGGACATTCAGAGAATTGTCCCAAAGCCACTCCTGCCTTGTCTTAGCTGTGTGCTTAGGGTCGTTGTCCTGTTGGAAGGTGAACCTTTGTCCCAGTCTGAGGTCAAGGATCAATCTGTACTTTGATCATTCCCTCAATCTTGACTAGTCTCCCAGTCCCTGCTGATGAAAAACATCCCCACAGCATGATGTTGCCACCACCATGCTTCACCGTAGGGATGGTGCCAGGTTTCCTCCAGACGTGACGATTGGCATTCAGGCCAAAAAGTTCAATCTTGGTTTCATCAGACCAGAGAATCTTGTTTCTCATGGTCTGACAATCTTTAAGTGCCTTTTGGCAAACTCCAAGCGGGCTATCATGTTTATTTTACTGAGGAGTGGCTTCCGTCTCGCCACTCTACCAGAAAGGACTGATTGGTGGAGTGCTGCAGAGTTGGTTGTCCTTCTGGGAGGTTCTCCAATCTCCACAGAAGATTCTTGGTCACCTCTCTGACCAAGGCCCTTCTCCATCGATTGCGCAGTTTGGCCGGGCAGCCAGCTCTAGGAAAAGTCTTGGTAGTTCCAAACTTCATTCATTTAAGAATGTGTTCGTTGGCGACTTTCAATTATGCTGACATTTTTTGGTAGATCTGTGCCTCGACACAATCGTGTCTCAGAGCTCTGCACACAATTCCTTCAACCTCATGGCTTGTTTTTTGCTCTGACATACACTGTCAATGGTGGGACCTTATATAGACAGGTAGACTTATGTAAATACATTTTTTATGAGATTTAAAAAAATGCTATCCACAAATTTCAGAAAACCTGTTTTCACTTTGTAATTATTGTGATTGATGAGGATTTTTTTATTGATTTAATACATTTGATAAAACACAGTCTGGATGTAACGTCGTTCATCGTTTGTGGAAAGAGAGTCGGACCGAAATGCAGCGTGGTGGTTACTCATGACTTTAATAGAAAAAGTGACACATGAAGTAACGATACAAAATACAAAACAACAAACGGAACGTGAAACCTAATTACAGCCTATCTGGTGAAACTACACAGAGACAGGAACAATCACCCACGAAATACCAAGCGAAACCTAGCTACCTAAATACGGTTCCCAATCAGAGACAACGAGAATCACCTGACTCTGATTGAGAACCGCCTCAGGCAGCCAAGCCTATACAACACCCCTAATCAGCCACGATCCCAAATACTACAGACCCCAATACGAAAATACAATAACATAAACCCATGTCACACCCTGGCCTGACCAAATATATAACGAAAACACAAAATACAATGACCAAGGCGTGACACTGGAGGTGTGTTGGGTCATTGTCCTGTTGAAAAACAGTGCAAACCAGATAGGATGGCGTATCGCTGCAGAAAGCTGTGGTAGCCATGCTGGTTAAGTGTGGTTTGAATTCAAAATTACTTACAGACAGTGTCACCAGTAAAGCACCCCCACACTATCACACCTCCTCCTCCATGCTTCACGGTGAGAACTACACATGCGGAGATCATCCGTTCACCTACTCTGCATCTCACAACGACACGGCAGTTGGAAACAAAAATCTCAAATTCGGACAGATTTCCACCGGTCTAATGTCCATTGCTCAGGTTTCTTGGCCCAAGCAAGTCTCTTCTTATTATTGGTGTCCTATAGTAGTGGTTTCTTTGCAGAAACTTGAACATGAATGCCTGATTTACGCAGTCTCCGCTGAGCAGTTGACGTTGAGATGTGTCTGTTACTTGAACTCTGTGAAGCATTTATTTGGGATGCAATTTCTGAGGATGGTAACTCTAATGAACTTATCCTCTGCAGCAGAGGTACCTCTGGGTCTTCTTTTCCTGTGGCGGTGCTCATGAGAACCACTTTCATCGTAGAGCTTGATGGTTTTTGCAACTGCACTTGAAGAAACTTTCAAAGCTCTTGAATGTCTTAAAGTAATGATTGACTGTCACTTCTCTTTGCTATTTGACTTGTTCTTGCCATAATATGACTTGTTCTTTTACCAAATAAGACAATCTTCTGTATTCTACCTCTACCTTGCCACAACACAACTGATTGGCTCAAACCCATTAAGAAAAGAAAATCCACAGATGAACTTTTAACAAGGTTCACCTCTTAATTTAAATGCATTCCTCATGAAGCTGGTTGAGAGAATGCCAAGAGTTTGCATAGCTCTTTTTTTGGTTACTACATGATTCCATATGTGTTATTTCATAGTTTTGATGTGTTCACTATTATTCTATAATGTAGAAAATAGTAAAAATAAAGAAAAACCCTTGAATGAGTAGGTGTGTCCAAACTTCTGACTGGAATATATATATATATATATATATATATATATATATTGTGGTGAAGTGTGTTGTGAGTTTGTTAAATGCACTTTCAATAAATTGTGATTTGATTTTGATTGATTGTAATATACATCTACACAAAAACAACTTCTCAAAAGATGTTTTGTTCATATGAATGTGTTATTGAATGCATGGCCATGGTCTTGGAGGCCTATCACTTTAAATGAATGAAAACTATGCATGAAGATATGCATATTGGAAAATGCATTTGCTATGTATGCATGCTGTGTGAATAGATCAGGGATGGGCAAAACTGATTTTGTTTGGTGGAACTCAGTCGGGGTCTCAACTTACTGTTGAGAGTAAGTATATAAAATACACCAGGTGCAATTTCTAAATTTGGTTGTGTATCAGCAGTCACTCAATTAGCCCATGTCAGCCAAAACCATTTAGATTGTTAAGTTAGACTGGCGGCCAGCTATCTAAACTTGTAGTAGGAATGGTTGAATTACACACCGGGGTGGGAACCATTGATCATCAGTTATCATATTAAAACCTGCAAACATTAACTCCATCCTATGGCAAAATGTGTAGAACTTATAAAATGGCTAAATATTCTCTCCATCGCATGGCAAAATACGTAGAATTGCAGCTAACTTGCTTAAAAAAGGCCACATTTTCTCTACGTCCCATTGCAAAATTGCATTAAAATCAATACCATGAGAGGATAGAAAGAAAAGACCAAAAGAAAGAAAGACCAAAAGAAAGAAAGACCAAAAGAAAGAGACAAAAAGAAAGAAAGAAAAAGGCAGGTGATTGTTCAGAACGAGAGCATAGAACCATTGTCATGGTAACCAGCAAGCACTTCAGACTAGTGGCAAAGCTCCGGACACATGCACACACGGACACACAGATACACACATGCACACACGGACACACAGATACACACATGCACACACGGACACACAGATACACACATGCACACACGGACACACAGATACACACATGCACACACGGACACACAGATACACACATGCACACACGGACACACAGATACACACATGCACACACGGACACACAGATACACACATGCACACACGGACACACAGATACACACATGCACACACGGACACACAGATACACACATGCACACACGGACACACAGATACACACATGCACACACGGACACACAGATACACACATGCACACACGGACACACAGATACACACATGCACACACGGACACACAGATACACACATGCACACACGGACACACAGATACACACATGCACACACGGACACACAGATACACACGGACACACAGATACACACATGCACGCGAACAAGTGCACAGGCAAGGGCGTGTGTTACAGATGGTAGAAAGATATGGAGAGAGAGAGAGAGAGAGAGAGAGAGAGAGAGAGAGAGAGAGAGAGAGAGAGAGAGAGAGAGAGAGAGAGAGAGAGAGAGAGAGAGAGAGAGAGAGAGAGAGAGAGAGAGAAAAGAGAGAGAGAGAGAGAGAGAGAGAGAGAGAGAGAGAGAGAGAGAGAGAGAGAGAGAGAGAGAGAGAGAGAGAGAGAGAGAGAGAGAGAGAGAGAGAGAGAGAGAGAGAGAGAGAGAGAGAGAGAGAGAGAGAGAGAGAGAGAAAGAGAGAGAGAGAAAGGAAAGAGAGAGAGAGAGAGGAGAGAGAGAGAGAGAGAGAGAGAGAGAGAGAGAGAGAGAGAGAGAGAGAGAGAGAGAGAGAGAGAGAGAGAGAGAGAGAGAGAGAGAGAGGAGAGAGAGAGAGAGAGAGAGAGAGAGAGGGAGAGAGAGAGAGAGAGAGAGAGAGAGAGAGAGAGAGAGAGAGAGAGAGAGAGAGAGAGAGAGAGAAAGAGAGAGAGAGAGGGAAAGAGAGGGAGAGAGAGAGAGCAAGAGTGATGATGCAGTAGGGCCAGTGTGCTGTTCATTGGCTCACAGGGCCACCGATCCACACACAAGGAAGACAAGTGAACAGACCAGGCCTTCTGAACAGGATGTAGAGTGGCCATTCTCCTTCTGCAGCATTTCACCTACACACAGACATTCATATCTTCTTCATTCTCTCTTTTTTGTCTCACTTGAAAAAGTGGCTGCTTTATGGAGTCCCTATGTGGCAGGGTGACAGGGGACACTACTCCTTCCCTTTTTAGACGGAGGACAACTGAAAGGGGGTCCTCAGCTCCCTGCCCCCCATGCCCCTTGTCTCCCCTTTCTCCCTCCCCTCTCATGTGTGTGTGTGTGTGTGTGTGTGTGTGTGTGTGTGTGTGTGTGTGTGTGTGTGTGTGTGTGTGTGTGTGTGTGTGTGTGTGTGTGTGTGTGTGTGTGTGTGTGTGTTTTTAACACCTCTGGTAGGGTATTGTGCAGACTATATAAAGAACAGGAAGCTAGGAGATCATTGGGGCAGGACTGAAGGTCAGCTCAATCAGTTTCCTCTCCAGCGTGATGATGTCACAGTGGCAGTGTTCCTGTGATGGATTCAGAATGGGTGTCAGGTGGAACACGGACAACAAGATGGAACACACAGTACATACACACACATATCCCCTCTCTCTCCCTCTCACACGCAAACACACATCCCGTCCTCTGTTGTATCCATATCATTGAGTGAGTCATCCTGTCTTTATCTCTAGCATTAACAAACTCCAACTTGTTGGTCGGCAGCAGAGCCATAAATACAGATATAGAGTTCAGCAAGCTGACATGGTAGAACCACATGTGGACTAGCCAGCCATAGGACATTAGGAATACATTGAAAGTTGTCTAGATGGATGGTATATGGCTCTGGGTGGTCAACCTGGACTCAGGGGTTGAGTCCAGGTTTTAATTGAACCTTTATTTAACAAGGCAAGTCAGTAAAGAACAACTTATTATTTACAATGACGGCCTACCCCGGCCAAACCCTAACCTGGACGATGCTAGGACAATTATGCGCCATCCTATGGGACTCCCAATCACAGCCTTGTTGTGATACAGCCTGGAATCAAACCAGGGTCTGTAGTGACACCTCTAGCACTGCGATGCAGTGTCTGCATCTCAGTGGGCTGTAGGGAGGGTTGTAGGGAGGGCTACAGGGAGGACTATAGGGAGGGCTGTAGGGAGGGCTGTAGGGAGGGCTGTAGGGAGGGTTGTAGGGAGGGTTGTAGGGAGGGCTGTAGGGAGGGCTGTAGGGAGGGTTGTAGGGAGGGTTGTAGGGAGGGCTGTAGGGAGGGCTGTAGGGAGGGTTGTAGGGAGGGCTGTAGGGAGGGAGGGCTGTAGGGAGGGTTGTAGGGAGGGTTGTAGGGAGGGCTGTAGGGAGGGCTGTAGGGAGTGCTATAGGGAGGGTTGTACGGAGGGCTGTAGGGAGGGTTGTAGGGAGGGCTGTAGGGAGGGTTGTAGGGAGGGCTGTAGGGAGGGTTGTAGGGAGGGCTGTAGGGAGGGCTGTAGGGAGTGCTATAGGGAGGGTTGTACGGAGGGCTGTAGGGAGGGTTGTAGGGAGGGCTGTTGGGAGGGTTGTAGGGAGGGCTGTAGGGAGGGTTGTAGGGAGGGCTACAGGGAGGGCTGTAGGGAAGACTATAGGGAGGGTTGTAGGGAGGGCTATAGGGAAGACTATAGGGAGGGTTGTTGGGAGGGCTGCAGGAAGCTATAGGGAGGGTTGTAGGGAGGGTTGTAGGGAGGGTTGTAGGGAAGGCTGTAGGGAGGGTTTTATGGAGGACTGGACCTAATGGGGACACATGTAATGGACTAGGGTTAGGACACCTGGGGGAGGAGGACTGGACCTAATGGGGACACATGTAATGGACTAGGGTTAGGACACCTGGGGGAGGAGGACTGGACCACATGGGGAGAAGTTCTCCTCCACTGGAAGGGATGTCTGTCAGGATTCTGGGGTTAGATTGAATATATCCCAGATGCATTCTCAAACAAACACAAGTTATTTTGAGTTAATGCTGAAAACTAAAGATGATAACAATATTTCATATGTAATATCAAACACATCCTGAAAGACACACATTAATTTTTTAAATCAGGCAATAGATTTTGGGCAATATAGTGAATAAAAACAGAATGCATGTTGTAAAGTGTCGAATGAATCTTCACCAGTCACCACAGAGGGACTGGGAATCCTTCCATTCCCTGCTCCTCTCACCTCCCTCTCCCTCCCTCTCCCTCTCCCTCCCTCTCACTCCCTCCTCTCTCTCCCTCTCACCTCCCTCTCCCTCTCACCTCCCTCTCCCTCTCACCTCCCTCTCCAAATTCCTCCACTCTCCCCAGGACAAGACGACCAGTCAATTAATTAGACATTGTCTCCTCCCCCAGAGACCGGTGCACAAGGGGCCACCCAGGAACCAGCAGTCCTCCATCTAAAGCCGCTTCACTGGTGGCCCCCAGGAATGCAGCACATCGCTTTGGGAACGGGTCAGGGGGACGGGGGTCCGGGGTCCGGGAGGCTGGAGAGAATAGAAACAGCCCCATCATCATCATTCTGGGCAAGGGCCAGCCAGTCAAACCTGGAGGAAAACAAAAGGAAACAGCATCTAGGGTTCCAGTCTCTCTCCGGGATCCAAAGCCACTTCACTTTACCCTTCTATGCTCTGCAGTCCAGTCAACCCCCCCCACCACCACCATAACCCACCCCAAAGCACTCCATCACATGGCTGCCGCAGTATTATTAAATCCCCAGACAGTCCTGACCCTGAGATACCTCTCAGTCCCTGCCCTCTCCCACAGTCCTGACCTTAAGATACCCCTCAGTCCCTGCCCTCTCCCACAGTCCTGACCCTGAGATACCTCCCAGTCCCTACCCTCTCCCACAGTTCTGACCTTAAGATACCTCCCAGTCCCTCCCTCAGTCCCTACCCTCTCCCACAGTCGTGCCCCTAAGACACCTCTCAGTCCCTGCCCTCTCCCACAATTCTGACCCTAAGACACCTCCCAGTCCCTGCCCTCTCCCACAGTCCTGACCCTAAGACACCTCCCAGTCCCTGCCCTCTCCCACAGTCCTGACCCTAAGATACCTCCCAGTCCCTGCCCTCTCCCACAGTCGCTGCCCTCTCCCACAGTCGCTGCCCTCTCCCACAGTCGCTGCCCTCTCCCACAGTCCCTGCCCTCTCCCACAGTCCTGACCCTAAGATACCTCCAAGTCCCTGCCCTCTCCTACAGTCCTGACCCTAAGACACCTCCCAGTCCCTGCCCTCTCCCACAGTCTCTCCACAGTCCCTCCAAGTCCCTCTCCCACCCTGACACCTCCCAGTCCCTGCCCTCTCCCACAGTCCCTGCCCTCTCCCACAGTTCTGACCTTAAGATACCTCCCAGTCCCTCCCTCAGTCCCTGCCCTCTCCCACAGTCCCTGCCCTCTCCCACAGTTCCTTTCCCACAGTCCTGACCCGAAGACACCTCCCAGTCCCTGCCCTCTCCCACAGTCCCTGCCCTCTCCCACAGTCCTGACCCTAAGACACCTCCAAGTCCCTGCCCTCTCCTACAGTCCTGACCCTAAGATACCTCCCATTCCCTGCCCTCTCCCACAGTCCCTGCCCTCTCCCACAGTTCCTTTCCCACAGTCCTGACCCGAAGACACCTCCCAGTCCCTGCCCTCTCCCACAGTCCTGACCCTAAGACACCTCTCAGTCCCTGCCCTCTTGCACAGTCCCCGCCCTCTCCCACAGTCCTGACCCTAAGACACCTCCCAGTCCCTGCCCTCTCCCACAGTCCTGACCCTAAGATACCTCCCATCCCTCTGTCTTTCTCTCTCTCTCTGCCTCTGTTTGTCTTTCTGTCTCTCCCTTTCTCTCAGTCTCTCTTTCTGTCTTTCCCCCACTCTCTCTTTTTCTGTCTCTCTCTCACTGTCTCTCTGTTATTCCGTCATCCTCACCGTCACTCAGTCTTTCTCTCAGTCACGCCGTCTTTCTCTCTCCGTTACTCCGTCTTTCTCTCTCCATCACTCCGTCTTTCTCTCCGTCTTTCTCTCTCCATCACTCAGTCTTTGTCTCTCCGTCACTCAGTCTTTCTCTCTCCGTCACTCAGTCTTTCTCTCTCCATCACTGTCTTTCTCTCTCCGTCACTCAGTCTTTCTCTCTCCGTCACTCAGTCTTTCTCTCTCCGTCACTCAGTCTTTCTCTCTCCGTCACTCAGTCTTTCTCTCTCAGTCACTCAGTCTTTCTCTCTCCGTCACTCAGTCTTTCTCTCTCCGTCACTCAGTCTTTCTCTCTCCGTCACTCAGTCTTTCTCTCTCCGTCACTCAGTCTTTCTCTCTCCGTCACTGTCTTTCTCTCTCAGTCACTCAGTCTTTCTCTCCGTCACCGTCTTTCTCTCCGTCACTCAGTCTTTCTCTCTCCGTCACTCCATCTTTCTCTCAGTCTTTCTCTCTGTCACTCCGTCTTTCTCTCAGTCTTTCTCTCCGTCACTCCATCTTTCTCTCGTTGTCTTTTCTGCATCAGTTTCAAAATGGCACAAATGAGACCAATGTTTATAAGGTTTACCTTTATTGAACAAGTGCTGACAACTAAGTACTGTGCGTGTCTCGAGAGTCCAAGAAAAAAATTGAAGAATTCAGATCCTGACTGAACAAGGAATTTAGGCTGAAACGATCACATAAAAGTGATTCATTGCAAGGAGTGTGTAAAAGCTTCTTTTATGAATATCATGTCAACGTTTCAATCAGAGGCACCTGCTAAGCTAAAGGAACCATCAAATGTGTGTGTGTGCATTGCATTTACATGGTAGAACGATGCTGCCATAATATTCACCTTGCGGATACCAATCCTGACAGTCATTGTCTGTCATGGATTGTCGTGGACTGACAGCCACTACAGCTCACACAGCACTCACTGGAACTACCACTGACACAGACCCATCTGCTGTTCCAATACTGAACAGTAACTATTGGCAGGAAAATACCGTTTAAAAGACAAACTGAAAATGTGCAACAATCTCTATTAAATCAAGTCACCATGACATAATTAAATAATCATATAGAGATCTATTCCTTATAACAAATCCTTATATTCATCTCTGCAAAATGTGTTATCATGTAACAGTCAGATTTAGCCCACCCAGCAATACCAAGACATCCTCACCACAAGAAATTGTGAACTTAGAAACTTTATTGAACATGTGTGACAAACATTAACAGTATTATATTTTCTATATAAAGGATTTGAAAACCTTAAAGCCCTTACATTTTTTTTATAAACATTTCTTCACAGAGATTTTCAACAATTCACAAGACAAGCAAAATCTGCAAATACAAACAATACAAACAGTATTGATTTATAAAAACTAAACATCCCAGTGGAGGCTGCTGAGGGGAGGACGGCTCATAATCTCTGAAACGGAACAAATGGAATGGCATGGAAACCATGTGTTTGATGTATTTGATACCATTCCACTGATTCTGCTCCAGTCATTATCACGAGCGTGTCCTCCCCAATTAAGGTTCCCACCAACCTCCCATGACATCCTCCCTTAAACTCTGATTTAATGATACGAGTTGATTCAACTCGTTCTCACACAAAACAATCCAATACAAGACTTACACATCAAAGCTTTTACCTTATTTTCCAGACAAACAAAATACATCAATTCTTCTTTTGAAACACTGTTCATTAGTACAATGTCCTTTTCCCTCTATAAAGTTCCCACTTCAAGACAGCCCACTGCATTGCATACATGCAGTTGAGTGATATTTTTGTTTTTTAAATGTCATACTATTTAGAATCTTATGCCATACCATATAATTTCAGTATTTAAAGCCTTAAAACACACCGAAGAAAAATAAGATCATTATTTTGGTTCATTTTTTACATGTACACTTATCCACCAAACCACTAACTACCGTGATTCCAATGTAAATAACTTAATAAATGTACAATTCTAGCCCAGCTAGATGACAAAAAAAGAAAGAATATATATTTGATATATAATAGTTATGAAATAACTTCTTTCAAATATTTTCTAAAATTCTTTTTCTATGGATAAATATCAAATATATAGTAGCGAATGTTGCACAGTGAGTGGATGATGAGCTACAGAGAAGAGGTTTAGGACAGTCCCTCAGTAGTAGTTCAGTAGAGCCAGGCTCTGGTCAACACTGCCCCCTTGTGGCTGGACATGTCACCCTGAAACTACGGCACCTTGGAAGAGACAAACAGTGCCCTTTGATTAACCCTCCTTTGAAATAATTTAGTTTCTTTTACTTTAAATTAAAATACAAAAAATATTAACATTTTCATTTTATAGACAACCCAAATAAATACAAATAAATGTTCTATAATGCTAAAGCTATTTAAAGCGATACGTAGGATTTATGAAGTAAAAAAGGTCCCTTGTAACTTGATTTTATAATTAGAACAACTGTTTGTAAATCTGTCATTACTTATGAAACTCGTCAAACAAAAATCATCAACACATCTCAGCAAAACAAATGGATGCATGTAAGAGTCATTTCTTTTTAACAAGACAACAATAGGATCCAATTGACAGAGAAAAACAGCTCATATACACACACACACCATGTGACATGGATCGCCAACTACATGTGCCAATACATACAATATATATTATAGGAACAGGTTTCTCTTAACCAAAAGACCCAGACCACTGCTATGTGCTTCAATTCATAACATAATGCCTTATCTAATAGCAGCCATATGGTACAGCTGGCCTGCACACCTGAATGGTTGTTCACAGTGACCAAACCATATGTCAATGGACCAAACACACAGGTTTTGTTTTCACAGTGACGGCTAGGCTACGTATGTCCTTGCAGTAACTAAAGGAGTAAGCAGTAGTGGCATTCTTTACATGTAGTCTACCTATAATCCAAATTAAGGACAATTCGTGTCCATGAACCTGTCTGTCTACAGAGACAAAATATCAATTGAACCTTCAAAAAAACTATTTGGAAAAACAAGGGCCAAAGTAAATCAAAAGTGCAAAGGTTCATATTAAAGCTGATTTGCATGTTAGGTTGGATACTTAGGCTACAGCCTATTGAAGAGACGGACCGTTACGGTACTATTGAAGGGACGGACCGTTACGGTACTATTGAAGGGACCCACCGTTACGGTACTATTGAAGGGACCCACCGTTACGGTACTATTGAAGGGACCCACCGTTACGGTACTATTGAAGGGACCCACCGTTACGGTACTATTGAAGGGACCCACCGTTACGGTACTATTGAAGGGACCCACCGTTACGGTACTATTGAAGGGACGGACCGTTACGGTACTATTGAAGGGACCCACCGCTACGGTACTATTGAAGGGACCCACCGTTGCGGTACTATTGAAGGGACCCACCGTTGCGGTACTATTGAAGGGACCCACCGTTGCGGTACTATTGAAGGGACCCACCGTTGCGGTACTATTGAAGGGACCCACCGTTACGGTACTATTGAAGGGACGGACCGTTACGGTACTATTGAAGGGACCCACCGCTGCGGTACTATTGAAGGGACCCACCGTTGCGGTACTATTGAAGGGACCCACCGTTACGGTACTATTGAAGGGACCCACCGTTACGGTACTATTGAAGGGACCCACCGTTACGGTACTATTGAAGGGACCCACCGTTACGGAACTATTGAAGAGACGGACCGTTACGGTACTATTGAAGGGACCCACCGTTACGGTACTATTGAAGGGACCCACCGTTACGGTACTATTGAAGAGACGGACCGTTACGGTACTATTGAAGGGACCCACCGTTACGGAACTATTGAAGAGACGGACCGTTACGGTACTATTGAAGGGACCCACCGTTACGGTACTATTGAAGGGACGGACCGTTACGGTACTATTGAAGGGACGGACCGTTACGGTACTATTGAAGGGACGGACTGTTACGGTACTATTGAAGGGACGGACCGTTACGGTACTATTGAAGAGACGGACCGTTACGGTACTATTGAAGGGACCCACCGTTACGGTACTATTGAAGGGACCCACCGTTACGGTACTATTGAAGAGACGGACCGTTACGGTACTATTGAAGGGACCCACCGTTACGGTACTATTGAAGGGACGGACCGTTACGGTACTATTGAAGGGACGGACCGTTACGGTACTATTGAAGGGACCCACCGCTACGGTACTATTGAAGGGACCCACCGCTACGGTACTATTGAAGGGACCCACCGTTACGGTACTATTGAAGGGACCCACCGTTACGGTACTATTGAAGGGACCCACCGTTACGGTACTATTGAAGGGACCCACCGTTACGGTACTATTGAAGGGACCGGACCGTTACGGTACTATTGAAGGGACGGACCGTTACGGCACTATTGAAGGGACCCACCGTTACGGTACTATTGAAGGGACCCACCGTTGAAGGGACCCAACGTTACGGTACTATTGAAGGGACCCACCGTTACGGTACTATTGAAGGGACCCACCGCTACGGTACTATTGAAGGGACCCACTGCTACGGTACTATTGAAGGGACCCACCGTTACGGTACTATTGAAGGGACCCACCGTTACGGTACTATTGAAGGGACGGACCGTTACGGTACTATTGAAGGGACGGACCGTTACGGTACTATTGAAGGGACCCACCGTTACGGTACTATTGAAGGGACCCACCGTTACGGTACTATTGAAGGGACCCACTGCTACGGTACTATTGAAGGGACCCACCGTTACGGTACTATTGAAGGGACCCACTGCTACGGTACTATTGAAGGGACCCACCGTTACGGTACTATTGAAGGGACCCACCGTTACGGTACTATTGAAGGGACCCACCGCTACGGTACTATTGAAGGGACCCACCGTTACGGTACTATTGAAGGGACCCACCGTTACGGTACTATTGAAGGGACCCACCGCTACGGTACTATTGAAGGGACCCACCGTTACGGTACTATTGAAGGGACCCACCGTTACGGTACTATTGAAGGGACCCACCGTTACGGTACTATTGAAGGGACCCACCGTTGAAGGGACCCATCTTTCTCTCCTCCTCTGCTTCCTCCTCCATGGCTGTGCTATTACACCGCCCCCCATCCTCTCTTCTCATCCCCTGCTTCTTCTCTTCAGTGGCTGTGCTGTAGTCTATTAATAGATCCAAACAAAAGGCTTGAGGTTTAATGAGGCAGAAGAGAAGCAGGAAGGGAACTCATGCAGACTGAAGTCAGAGATGAGCTTTGTACCGTTTAGCTTCAAGGGAAGGGTTCAGCCTTTTTATTTCATGGAAAGCCATGTTCTTGGGGGTTTGGTGTGTGTGACCACGGTGTTCTCTTGACATATCAAGCTATAAGATATTCTTGGACAGCTTGACATGATGGATAGATATAGAATATATGCATAGTTTCAGCATGAACCAATATATCATATGAAGCCCTTTACCAAAGCCTCTGTCTCTCTCGCTCTCTTTGTAAAGCAACATGTCAAGGTGTGTATCACAAGAGCAGAAAACAAACATGACAGTAAGTGGAAAAAGTTCAAACCACCTGAGAGAGAGAGAGAGAGAGAGAGAGAGAGAGAGAGAGAGAGAGAGAGAGAGAGAGAGAGAGAGAGAGAGAGAGAGAGAGAGAGAGAGAGAGAGAGACAGAGACAGAGACAGAGACAGAGAGACAGAGACAGAGACAGAGAGACAGACAGACAGACAGACAAAACATGATAACCAGTCAACTGTTTACTATAGTCTAAAGCAGTTATACAGACTGTATATACATGTAACTGTCAAAATAAAGGAAACACTTGTATAAACGAGGGATACAAAGAATATTGAAAGCAGGTGCTTCCATACAAGTGTGGTTCCTGAGTTAATTACACAATTAACATCCCATGATGCTTAGGGGTCATGTATAAACATGCCCAGTTGACCATTATTTTGGCTACCATGGCTAGAAGAAGAGATCTCAGTGACTTTGAAACAGTGGTCTAAAAAGGAGCATAGGAGGTTTAAAGTGTGTCACCAGATCTTAACTCAATTGAGCACTTACAGGAGAGTGTGGAGCGGAGCCTGAGACAGAGTTTTCCACCACCATCAACAAAACACAAAATGATGGAATTTCTAGGTGGAAGAATGTCTTCACATCCAACAGTTCCAGACACTTGTAGAATCTATGCCAGGTGCATTGAAGCTGTTCTGGCTCAAACACCCTATTAAAATGCTTTATGTTGGGCGTTTCATTTACTTTGGCAGTTAACTGTATATATGTCTCTAGTCTGAAGCATACACAAGGGCAAGCCATCTAATAGAGAAAAGGCAGAGATTTTTGGTACAGTACTCCTTTGCCTCTTTCCAAGACAAACAATAACTATTCCTCCAGGAGCCGAGACAGAAGAAGCTACAATACACCCATAAAAACAGTAACATCACTAGAGACGGAGCGACAGGTTTTTTGGGGGGAGAAAACCTACTGATATATCCGCCTATATATTGTTTTACGGCAGGGAAATGAACAAGTGATCTTTCTCCAAACTGACTTCTCATAAAGGCCATCCAAAAGAGCCATTGTCAAAGAAATATACTTTACATACTGATGTCTTACATTGTGACAACAATGACACATCATTTGATTGGTCACATGCGTTCAGATCAGCATGAGACCCTGTTTTCTCGTTGGATAAAACCCCCATAAATACATGCTTACATGATCTGATCAACAAACAATTGCATCATGATCTCATTATGAGAGGTTGAAGCACTGAAGTGGCTGTTTGAAATATCTATTGTAGGAATCATCCTGAAACCACATCAACCTGCCATTGCAAACCTTCTGCGATGACTTGAAACTGCCTCTTCAGCTCAAGGGTTCTAGAGCTCAAGGGTTCTAAAGTTCTAGGTTCGAGCATATATACAGTTGAAGTCGGAAGTTTACATACACCTAAGCCAAATACATTTAAACTCAGTTTTTCACAATTCCTGACATTTAATCCTAGTAGACATTCCCTGTCTTAGGTCAGTTAGGATCACCACTTTATTTTAAGAATGGTGAATATTATCAGAATAATAGTAGAGAGAATGATTTATTTCAGCTTTTATTTCTTTTATCACATTCCCAGTGGGTCAGAAGTT
The DNA here is from genome assembly GCF_021184085.1 of Oncorhynchus gorbuscha. Taxonomy (NCBI): domain Eukaryota; kingdom Metazoa; phylum Chordata; class Actinopteri; order Salmoniformes; family Salmonidae; genus Oncorhynchus; species Oncorhynchus gorbuscha. Next base: position 88,103,051 of record NC_060182.1, read on the forward strand.
TACATACACTCAATTAGTATTTCGTAGCATTGCCTTTAAATTGTTTAACTTGGGTCAAACATTTTGGGTAGCCTTCCACAAGCTTCCCACAATAAGTTGTGTGAATGCTGGCCCATTCCTCCTGACAGAGCTGGTGTAACTGAGTCAGGTTTGTAGGCCTCCTTGCTCGCACACGCTTTTTCAGTTGTGCCCACAAATGTTTTATAGGATTGAGGTCACGGCTTTGTGATGGCCACTCCAATACATTGACTTTGTAGTCCTTAAGCCATTTTGCCACAACTTTGGAAGTATGCTAGGGGTCATTGTCCATTTGGAAGATCCATTTGCTACCAAGCTTTAACTGATGTCTTGAGATGTTGCTTCAATATATTCACGTAATTTTCCCTCCTCATGATGCCATCTATTCTTTTTCCTCCAAACATAATGATGGTCATTATGGCCAAACAGTTCTATTTTTGTTTCATCAGACCAGAGGACATTTCTCCAAAAACTACGATCTTTGTCCCCATGTGCAGTTGCAAACAGTAGTCTGGCTTTTTTTAATGGCGGTTTTGGAGCAGTGGCTTCTTCCTTGCTGAGCGGTCTTTCAGGTTATGTCGATATAGGACTCTTTTTACTGTGGATATAGATACTTTTTTACCTGTTTCCTCCAGCATCTTTACAAGGTCCTTTGCTGTTGTGATGGGATTGATTTGCACTTTTCGCACCAAAGTACATCCATCTCTAGAAGACAGAACGTGTTTCCTTCCTGAGCGGTATGACAGCTGCGTGGTCCCATGGTGTTTTTACTAGCGTACTATTGTTTGTACAGATGAACGTGGTACCTTCAGGCATTTGGAAATGACCCCCTAAAAATCTGAAGTCTTGGCTGATTTCTTTAGATATTCCCATAATGTCAAGCAAAGAGGCACTGAGTTTGAAGGTAGGCCTTGAAATACATCCACAGGTACAACTTCAATCGACTCAAATGATGTCAATTAGCCTATCAGAAGCTTCTAAAGCCATGACATCATTTTCTGGAAATTTCCAAGCTGTTTAAAGGCACAGTCAACTTAGTGTATGTAAACTTCTGACCCACTGGAATTGTGATACAGTGAAATAATCTGTCTGTAAACAATTGTTGGAAAGATTACTTGTGTCATGCACAAAGTAGATGTTCTAACCAACTTACCAAAACTATAGTTTGTTAACAAAAAATTTGTGCAGTGGTTGAAAAACTAGTTTTAATGACTCCAACCTAAGTGTACGTAAACTTCCGACTTCAACTGTATCTATCATAAACAGTTGTGAACCATTAATAAGTTAACATAAAAACAAATCATAAATAATTTCAGTCTGCATTATTGTCATATATAAATACCGCAAAATATATGCTCCACGAGAAGTATGCTCCAACAACAGGTTCCTCCCAATGTGATAAGCTGCAGGATTTGTGGCTGAAAGTAAAATGTCTTTACTAATGCAATACACCACAGTGTAAACAAAAGCAAACAATCAGGACTATGACCTACCTTCCAGACAAACAGGAAGACATGACTGAAACAGAGGTGTGGTTGTAGAGGGGTCTCTCCGCTGTCTGGCTCTGGATATGTAGGGCAGTCCTTTTCATTTACTGTGTGTCTACCGCTAGTGATGATTGAGAGGTGGGTCCTGTTCCTGCTGCATGCTCAGCCTGGAGGCGTGTAGGTACTTGTGGTCCATGCATGTGGCTGATTGTGAACGATTGACTGGGTGCTGCCATGGAGGGAGAGAGAGAGAGATCTACATGCTGTCCATCTGAGTCTCTCTCTCTCTTTCTCTCTCTTTCTCTCTCTCTCGCTCAGTCTCCCTCTCTATCTATCAGTCTCTCGCTCTCAGTCTCTCTCTCTCAGTCTCTCTCTCTCTCTCAGTCTCTCTCTCTCAGTCTCTCTCTCTGTCTCTCTCTCTCAGTCTCTCTCTCTCAGTCTCTCTCTCTCAGTCTCTCTCTCTCAGTCTCTCTCTCTCAGTCTCTCTCTCTCAGTCTCTCTCTCAGTCTCTCTCTCAGTCTGAGAAGTAGAAGGCTGGAGGCGGCGAGCGTTCCGGGGCGGGGTCGTTGTCTGAGCCCATGGAGAGGGGTGTGGTGACAGGGGTGGTGGTGGAGCTGATGGAAGGTTGGGATGGAGGGTCGGCGATACCATCTCCCCCAGTCTTCTCCTGGTGGGACAGGGTGGAGGAGGAGTGGGTGTCCTGGTGGGACAGGGTGGAGGAGGAGTGAGTGTCCTGGTGGGACAGGGTGGAGGAGGAGTGAGTGTCCTGGTGGGACAGGGTGGAGGAGGAGTGGGTGTCCTGGTGGGACAGGGTGGAGGAGGAGTGGGTGTCCTGGTGGGACAGGGTGGAGGAGGAGTGGGTGTCCTGGTGAGACAGGGTGGAGGAGGAGTGGGTGTCCTGGTGAGACAGGGTGGAGGAGGAGTGGGTGTCCTGGTGAGACAGGGTGGAGGAGGAGTGAGTGTCCTGGTGAGACAGGGTGGAGGAGGAGTGGGTGTCCTGGTGAGACAGGGTGGAGGAGAAGAGGGTGTCCTGGTGGGACAGGGAGGAAGAGGAGAAGAGGGTGTCCTGGTGAGACTGGGAAAAGGAAAAGGAGGAGTGGGTGTTGTGGTGAGACAAGCTGGAGGAGGAGGAGGAAGAGGTGGAGAAGGATGAGCGGGTGTCCTGGTGCGACTGGGAGGAGGAGGAGGAGGAGCGGGTGTCCGGGTGGGACTGGGAGGAGGAGGAGGAGGAGCGGGTGCTCTCTCCGGAGCTGCTCCTAGTCTCTGTGCTGGTGCTGGTCTTCTTCAACTTCCTCCTCTTGGCCAGCGGGGCCTTGTCCACCGTCTGCAGACGGAAACCCTCCCGTGTACACTTGTTGAACGCCTAGAGAAGCAGAGCACAACAAACACATTCACATGAATAACAGTAACCTACAACACAATAAACATTCACTAAAAATAGAGTAAAAATACTGAAATAAAAACATGTTTGGATCTTTACCCACCCACACCATCCCCTTTGGAAGAGCTAATGAGAACAACTGAATAGGGGATATTTGATATTCTCAAACTCTTCCTGCAGCATCCTCTAATGCAAACCTGGCCCTCCCTCTCACCATGCCACACTCTCCTGAATGAATGAATAAAGCTCACATTGAAGGTAGCCTTGACGTAGGTGTGTACAGACACGGTGGTGGAAGAACCCAGGATGTCAGGTGTCATCAGAGGGTTGGAGGAGAGCTGGCTGTCGTCTTGGAGCCAGGCGTTGTACCTCAGACCACACATCTTGATCCGCTTGTCAGGGTCCACAGTCAGGAGCTCTATAGGTACCACACAAACGTTGTAGATTAGAAACACAATTAGGCACCTCAACCCCAGTTCTAACTAACCTGATTCGGCTTATCAACCAGTTAATTATAACAATCAGGTGTGCTAGATCAGGGTTAGAATGAAAACCTACAGGACAGTAGCTCTCCAGGAACAGGGTTGGAGAGCCTTGGAGCAGACAGAACCTGTGGTGAACACTGACAGACATAACCTGTGGTGAACACTGACAGACATAACCTGTGGTGAACACTGACAGACAGAACCTGACAGAACGGCATCCCCAGCCGCGCCCTCCGAGCATGCGCAGACCAGCTGGCCGGTGTGTTTACGGACATATTCAATCAATCCCTATACCAGTCTGCTGTTCCCACATGCTTCAAGAGGGCCACCATTGTTCCTGTTCCCAAGAAAGCTAAGGTAACTGAGCTAAACGACTACCGCCCCGTAGCACTCACTTCCGTCATCATGAAGTGCTTTGAGAGACTAGTCAAGGACCATATCACCTCCACCCTACCTGACACCCTAGACCCACTCCAATTTGCTTACCGCCCAAATAGGTCCACAGACGATGCAATCTCAACCACACTGCACACTGCCCTAACCCACCTGGACAAGAGGAATACCTATGTGAGAATGCTGTTCATCGACTACAGCTCGGCATTCAACACCATAGTACCCTCCAAGCTCGTCATCAAGCTCGAGACCCTGGGTCTCGACCCCGCCCTGTGCAACTGGGTACTGGACTTCCTGACGGGCCGCCCCCAGGTGGTGAGGGTAGGCAACAACATCTCCTCCCCGCTGATCCTCAACACGGGGGCCCCACAAGGGTGCGTTCTGAGCCCTCTCCTGTACTCCCTGTTCACCCACGACTGCGTGGCCACGCACGCTCCAACTCAATCATCAAGTTTGCGGACGACACAACAGTGGTAGGCTTGATTACCAACAACGACGAGACGGCCTACAGGGAGGAGGTGAGGGCCCTTGGAGTGTGGTGTCAGGAAAATAACCTCACACTCAACGTCAACAAAACTAAGGAGATGATTGTGGACTTCAGGAAACAGCAGAGGGAACACCCCCTATCCACATCGATGGAACAGTAGTGGAGAGGGTAGCTAGTTTTAAGTTCCTCGGCATACACATCACAGACAAACTGAATTGGTCCACTCACACTGACAGCGTCGTGAAGAAGGCGCAGCAGCGCCTATTCAACCTCAGGAGGCTGAAGAAATTCGGCTTGTCACCAAAAGCACTCACAAACTTCTACAGATGCACAATCGAGAGCATCCTGGCGGGCTGTATCACCGCCTGGTACGGCAACTGCTCCGCCCTCAACCGTAAGGCTCTCCAGAGGGTAGTGAGGACTGCACAACGCATCACCGGGGGCAAACTACCTGCCCTCCAGGACACCTACACCACCCGTTGTTACAGGAAGGCCATAAAGATCATCAAGGACATCAACCACCCGAACCACTGCCTGTTCACCCCGCTATCATCCAGAAGGCGAGGTCAGTACAGGTGCATCAAAGCTGGGACCGAGAGACTGAAAAACAGCTTCTATCTCAAGGCCATCAGACTGTTAAATAGCCACCACTAACATTGAGTGGCTGCTGCCAACACACTGTCATTGACACTGACCCAACTCCAGCCATTTTAATAATGGGAATTGATGGGAAATGATGTAAATATATCACTAGCCACTTTAAACAATGCTACCTTATATAATGTTACTTACCCTACATTATTCATCTCATATACATATGTATATACTGTACTCTACAACATCGACTGCATCCTTATGTAACACATGTATCACTAGCCACTTTAACTATGCCACTTTGTTTACTTTGTCTACACACTCATCTCATATGTATATACTGTACTCGATACCATCTACTGTATGCTGCTCTGTACCATCACTCATTCATATATCCTTATGTACATATTCCTTATCCCCTTACACTGTGTATAAGACTGTAGTTTTGGAATTGTTAGTTAGATTACTTGTTGGTTATCACTGCATTGTCGGAACTAGAAGCACAAGCATTTCGCTACACTCGCATTAACATCTGCTAACCATGTGTATGTGACAAATAAAATTTGATTTGATTTGATTTGATTTGTGGTGAACACTGACAGACAGAACCTGTGGTGAACATGACAGACAGAACCTGTGGTGAACATGACAGACAGAAACTGTGGTGAACATGACAGACAGAACCTGTGGTGAACATGACAGACAGAACCTGTGGTGAACATGACAGACAGAACCTGTGGTGAACATGACAGACAGAACCTGTGGTGAACACTGAGCAGCATCACCTGCACACTAGAGGATCCACAACTCCTACGAGAAAACACCAAATCAAAACTAATACATCAACTCAATCAATAATGCTGTCATTCAAAACTTTTACCAAACTAGGGGTGAAACACAAGAAAAACAAACGTTTAACTGGCCGGACATGCAGAATAATTATTTTAGTTATTCAGTAAATTGAACCATTGAAGCAAGGTGCAACCTTCACCTTGTAGCAAATGTAACAGTATAATTTTAAACCGTCCCCTCGCCCATACCCGGGCGCGAACCAGGGACCTTCTGCACACATCAACAACAGTCACCCTCGAAGCATCGTTACCCATCGCTCCACAAAAGCCGCGGCCCTTGCAGAGCAAGGGGAACTACTACTTCAAGGTCTCAGAGCAAGTAACGTAACCGATTGAAACGCTATTTAGCGCACACCGCTAACTAAGCTAGCCGTTTCACATCCGTTACACAAAGCATGCCTGAAGTTCATATCAAAAGCCCTGATCAGGGTCAACTCGAATTGAAAGGGTAGGAAGCATGACTTTTTACTCACCAATGTATAACAACACAGTGTGGTCAAAGACTTAGTAACTTATTTGATGTCACAATGTGGTTACCTAGAAGTACAAACATAGTTATGCTTTTGGGTTATTACATACTTATTTACTTATTTCTGGATATCTTTGAAACTACCCACAATGCGCTACTTCTCAATGTCATATGGATGATCTGTGTTTACCGAGTTCGAATGCTAACTCGGTAGCTTGCTGAAGCTGGCTAACGTTAGCAGTTAGCCATGCTCGCATGTAATTACATTATGGACAAATTGTTGGCGGTGGCGAACTACAATCCACCAATCACAGGAAGTGTGACGTAAACAAGACGCAGATGGGGCACGTGCGGCCAGACAGAATTTCTTCCCGTGGGCTTAAAACGCTAGCTAACGGACATCTGGAATCAATCTATTTGGGATTTCCCTTCACCATCGGCGGGTGAAGCGCCCGCCTCCCCCTGGCTTTGGTAGCTAATCCAGCCTGCAAGCTTTTATCATCGGATGGACCCCAGCCATCAACCTGTAAGACTGCTCTAATATTATTTGATTACTGGTTAGATGGCGTTATGCATTTCCAAAATTTTGGTTTACTTTAATTTAGCTGTAAGTTAGATGTTGATAGCAACTAGTTGTCTCATGTAGTGCTAATGTAACATTAGCAGGCTAGTAGGGCTAACGTTTGCAGGCTAGTAAGGGCTAGAAACCTTGAAAGTTCATTTGTAAAAATAACTTCATAAAGTATTTCCTTGTAAATTGGCTGAAATTGTAATTGAAATCAGTAGTCATGCAAACAATTTGGTTTAGGCTGAAGTTATACATTTGAAGTTATTTCTGTTGTTTACTTTATAGGGAACAGGCTGGCTTGCCTCCATATTAAATCACCTCATTCTCTGACACGACTTCCTCATTCTTCTTCATTTTGAGTGCTTTTAAGTAATAACTCGATAAATAGAGAAGCGAGGAGTAACTTTGCATTGATACATATCAATAGCTTCCACTTTAACAAATAGCTTCTCCTTTAATAAATAGCTTCTCCTTTAATAAATAGCTTCTCCTTTAATAAATAGCTTCTCCTTTAATAAATAGCTTCCACTTTTAATAAATAGCTTCCACTTTTAATAAATAGCTTCCACTTTTAATAAATAGCTTCTCCTTTAATAAATAGCTTCCCCTTTAATAAATAGCTTCCACTTTAATAAATAGCTTCTCCTTATCAATTTCTCAATTATTGAATTGGAATTTTAGTTAGTTCCTAAATTGACCGACTTCAATTCGAATTGACCCCAACCCTGCCCCTGATGTTCCATTTCCCAGGCTCACCTTGTATGAGGTCTTTGGCCTGCTGTGAGACACTCCGCCAAGCCTCTCCCTCAAAAGAGAAGTCTCCCTGTTTAATCTTCTTCATGATCTCTTCAGCACTGGTGCGGGCCAGACTCTTCCCCTGACACTGGAACGGCACCTGACCCGACAGCATGGTGTACTGAAATATAATAATAATAATAAATATATGATCCAATATAACAATAAATATTATGTTCCGTAATCCTATATGTGGATATTGTGTATACTATGGTATGCATTTTCTCCATGTATGTCTACACATCTTTAAACCGCTAGCTTAGTAAATAATGTACCAGGTGTACTCTCACCTGATCTAAGCCTGATTGAGGTTGGCCTGGTTTAGAATTCCTCATTAAGCAAACAACATTTTTCCATTGCCTGTTTGTCTCTGTGGCTCTGTGACATGTGTGCGTGTCCGCTCCTCGGCTCACTATGCTTCCAGGGTACTATGCCGTACAGAGCCTGGCCTGTCAGGAAGCATCACATCACGGCTCTGTACACACATTCAGCCCAGCCAGCACACTACTATACTGTACCCCCAGGGGGCGACGCAAATAGAGAAGAGAAAAGAGAGAGAGGCTGCACACTCGAGAGGCCAAGCGGAGAAATCGCTCTTCCTCCCCCTCTCTTCCTCAAGCTCAGTCTGATTAATAAAAACAACAACATCTGCTAAGGGATGGGGCTAGAGAAATGAAACCCGTCTCAAATTCATAGACAGCACTTTAAATGTAACGACGGACAGTCCATGACATTCCAGAGATTATTTATCCATCTTTAGACGCTACACATTGTTTACATTAAGAAAACCTCATGTTTTGGGTTATGATAAAAATCGACAATTTAAATGAGCATTGAAAAGCTTCCCAAAAGGCAGACTGTAGCCTAGGCCATTAACCCACTCCACTCTGAGTAGGCCTGCAGCTGGAGTGCAGAGTGCTGATCGTAGTGCTTCATTTACTGATGAATATTAAAGGGTTTCAGTACAGAACAGAGTAGAGCAGAACAGAGTAGAGCAGAACAGAGTAGAGCAGAACAGAGTAGAGCAGAACAGAGTAGAGCAGAACAGAGTAGAGCAGAACAGAGTAGAGCAGAACAGAACACAGCAGAACAGAACACAGTAGAGCAGAGCACCACAGGATAAGAGCATGGTAACTGTACTGAATAAGAGATGGATATCAGACAGGCCCTAACCACATAACACAATACCACAGCATGCAGAGAACACCAGAACAGCTCCACATGTGAATGGCCTGGTCACACAGAATGTTGACTCACAACTGCTGAATCAAGCTGGAATTTCTGTAGCTGTATCGACGTGTCAATCAAATGCCAGATCTACGAGAAGTGCAGCTAATAGGTATAAAGCAGGAGTGTCGAGCTCATTTTGACCACAGGCTGCATTCAGTCTTCACCGAGCTCCAGCAGCCGCACTGAAAATGTGTTACATTTTCTTGCTATCAAAATGTGCAAAACACAGACCTCTGTCCAATTTTCGATGCTCCCTGACTGTCATTTTGGTGTTTTTTAGCGAGCTGGAAAGTGAAGAGACTGTATAAAATGTAAGTCCATTAATATTTCTACAGTTTCAATTTGGTTGTAGTATTTGAAATATAGATTGAGGTAGTTTTCTCCCCCAACACATTGTTTTATAAAAAATGTATTTATTTATATTTTACTCAAACCACCTGCGGCCGGATTAAATAAGCTTGAGTTTGTGTGAAACTCGGTTCCCTAACCTTCTTCTCAAAACGCTCTCATCCTTCTAGATCTATCGGCTGCCTTCGATACTGTGAACCATCAGATCCTCCTCTCCACCCTCTCCGAGTTGGGCATCTCCGGCGCGGCCCACGCTTGGATTGCATCCTACCTGACAGGTCGCTCCTACCAGGTGGCGTGGCGAGAATCTGTCTCCTCACCACGCGCTCTCACCACTGGTGTCCCCCAGGGCTCTGTTCTTGGCCCTCTCCTATTCTCGCTATACACCAAGTCACTTGGCTCTGTCATAACCTCACATGGTCTCTCTTATCATTGCTATGCAGACGACACACAATTAATCTTCTCCTTTCCCCCTTCTGATGACCAGGTGGCGAATCGCATCTCTGCATGTCTGGCAGACATATCAGTGTGGATGACGGATCACCACCTCAAGCTGAACCTCGGCAAGACGGAGCTGCTCTTCCTCCCGGGGAAGGACTGCCCGTTCCATGATCTCGCCATCACGGTTGACAACTCCATTGTGTCCTCCTCCCAGAGCGCCAAGAACCTTGGCGTGATCCTGGACAACACCCTGTCGTTCTCAACCAACATCAAGGCGGTGGCCCGTTCCTGTAGGTTCATGCTCTACAACATCCGCAGAGTACGACCCTGCCTCACACAGGAAGCGGCGCAGGTCCTCATCCAGGCACTTGTCATCTCCCGTCTGGATTACTGCAACTCGCTGTTGGCTGGGCTCCCTGCCTGTGCCATTAAACCCCTTCAACTCATCCAGAACGCCGCAGCCCGTCTGGTGTTCAACCTTCCCAAGTTCTCTCACGTCACCCCGCTCCTCCGCTCTCTCCACTGGCTTCCAGTTGAAGCTCGCATCCGCTACAAGATCATGGTGCTTGCCTACGGAGCTGTGAGGGGAACGGCACCTCAGTACCTCCAGGCTCTGATCAGGCCCTACACCCAAACAAGGGCACTGCGTTCATCCACCTCTGGCCTGCTCGCCTCCCTACCACTGAGGAAGTACAGCTCCCGCTCAGCCCAGTCAAAACTGTTCGCTGCCCTGGCCCCCCAATGGTGGAACAAACTCCCTCACGACGCCAGGACAGCGGAGTCAATCACCACCTTCCGGAGACACCTGAAACCCCACCTCTTTAAGGAATACCTAGGATAGGATAAGTAATCCCTCTCACCCCACCCCCCCTAAGTTTTAGATGCACTATTGTTAAGTGACTGTCCCACTGGATGTCATAAGGTGAATGCACCAATTTGTAAGTCGCTCTGGATAAGAGCGTCTGCTAAATGACTTAAATGTAAATGTAAATGTAAGTTCTGAGGGAAGGACCTTCTCCTTCAATGCATTTGAAGGGTATACAGTGGGGAGAACAAGTATTTGATACACTGACGATTTTGCAGGTTTTCCTACTTAAAGCATGTAGAGGTCTGTAATTTTTATCATAGGTACACTTCAACTGTGAGAGACGGAATCTAAAACAAAAATCCAGAAAATCACATTGTATGATTTTTAAGTAATTAATTTGCATTTTATTGCATGACATAAGTATTTGATCACCTACAAACCAGTAAGAATTCCAGCTCTCACAGACCTGTTAGTTTTTCTTTAAGAAGCCCTCCTGTTCTCCACTCATTACCTGTATTAACTGCACCTGTTTGAACTCGTTACCTGTATAAAAGACACCTGTCCATTGTAGACCTGCAAAAGGCTGGGGTGGGCTACAGGACAATAGGCAAGCAGCTTGGTGAGAAGGGAACAACTGTTGGCGCAATTATAAGAAAATTGAAGACGTTCAAGATGACGGTCAATCACCCTCGGTCTGGGGCTCCATGCAAGATCTCACCTCGTGGGGCATCAATGATCATGAGGAAGGTAAGAGATCAGCCCAGAACTACACGGCAGGACCTGGTCAATGACCTGAAGAGAGCTGGGACCACAGTCTCAAAGAAAACCATTAGTAACACACTACGCCGTCATGGATTAAAATCCTGCAGCGCACACAAGGTCCCCCTGCTCAAGCCAGTGCATGTCCAGGCCCATCTGAAGTTTGCCAATGACCATCTGGATGATCCAGAGGAGGAATGGGAGAAGGATATTTGGTCTGATGAGACAAAAATAGAGCTTTTTGGTCTAAACTCCACTCGCCGTGTTTGGAGGAAGAAGAAGGATGAATAGAACCCTAAGGAATACCATCCCAACTGTGAAGCATGGAGGTGGAAACATCATTCTTTGGAGATGTTTTTCTGCAAAGGGGCCAGGAGACTGCGCTGTATTGAGGGGAGGATGGATGGGGCCATGTATCTCGATCTCGGCCAATAGCCAGCCTCCTTCCCTCAGTAAGAGCATTGAAGATGGGTCGTGGCTGGGTCTTCCAGCATGACAACGACCTGAAACAAACAGCCAGTGCAACTAAGGAGTGGCTCCGTAAGAAGCATCTCAAGGTCATGGAGTGGCCTAGCCAGTCTCCAGACCTGAACCCAATAGAAAATCTTTGGAGGGAGCTGAAAGTCAGTATTGCCCAGCGACAGCCCCGAAACCTGAAGGATCTGGAGAAGGTCTGTATGGAGGAGTGGGCCAAAATCCCTGCTGCAGTGTGTGCAAACCTGGTCAAGTACTACAGGAAACGTATGATCTCTGTAATTGCAAACAAAGGTTTCTGTACCAAATATTAATTTCTGCTTTTCTGATGTATCAAATACTTATGTCATCCAATAAAATGCAAATTAATTACTTAAAAATCATACAATGTCATTTTCTGGATTTTTGTTTTAGAATGTGTCCCTCACAGTTGAAGTGTACCTATGATAAAAATGATAGACCTCTACATGCTTTTTGGAAAACCTGCAAAATCGGCAGTGTATCAAATACTTGTTCTCCCCACTGTATGTATTCACTCCTCTTGTACCCCTTCGGACCTCCACTCACCAGGATGACCCCCAGGCTCCAGAGGTCACATGACTCATCGTAGCCGTCGTACTTGAGGATCTCCGGCGCGGCGTAGGCCAGGGTGAAACACGGTGTCTTCAGCAGCTGGTTGTCTGGAGGCTTCAGCCGGGCGAACCCAAAGTCTATGATCTTTATCTCAGCGTTCTCACTCTCATCTGTGAACAGCAGGTTCTGAAAAATGGGTTGCAAGAGAGAAACATGTTTGTGTTATTTCTACTCTGTCTAAATGTATCACTGCCATTTAGTAATGGCACATAGGTGGCATTTTCTAGCCTCGTGATGGGGAAGGATGAGAAGCAACACTTCTGAGATGTCAGTTTCAGATCCACTTGCCCAAGTATTTGGTACTGTAATTTTATGTATTACACACACACACACACACACACACACACACACACACACACACACACACACACACACACACACACACACACACACACACACACACACACACACACACACACACACACACACACACACACACACACACACACACACAGCTTCAATAGTACCTCTGGTTTGAGGTCTCTGTGTACCACTCCTACATCGTGCATGTGGCTGACGGCTGACACCAGTCTTCTCATGATGCGGCTGGCCTCAGTCTCACTGAAGTGCTGCTTCCTCCGGATCCTCTCCAGCAGCTCTCCACCACGCAGCAGCTCCAACACCAGGTACGTATGCAGCTAGAGAGAGACAGAAAGATGGACAGAGTTACTCCTAGTATCTCCAGAGAGAAGCATTACAGTGTACAGTACAATATAATGACTCATGTTTACTACGTATTAATAGTTAATATATGCATGGAAATATTCCTATAGATTTTGTAATTATATTAGATTTGTAATGAAATCATATGCTTTACTGAGTTAATATGATCCGTCCTGCTCGGAGTGCTCTGAGCTAAGGATGTAGTTATACAATAGCTGAAATAGTTTCGGAAATTCTAACAGTAGAAACCCTGAATCCACATTTAAATATTCCTAACAACAATCCAGCTCTTACAGTGACTGAGAGATGAGGAACAGAGGGGTGGGGAGCGGGGAAAGGGGGTGGGGAGCAGAGGGGGGTGGGGAGCGGGCGGGTGGGTGGGTGGGTGAAGTGCAGGGTGGAAAATCGGGAGGCAGATTGGGAGAGGGGGGGGGTTGAAAGGCGCAGCGAGGGGGCTTTGCTTTGATCTAGGTCAAAGCCCTCACTCTGCCTGCATCCCAAATGGCACCCGATTCCCTTTTATAGTGTACTTCTTTTGCACAGGGCCCATAGGGCTCTGGTCTAAAGTTTTGCACTACCCATAGGGCTCTGGTCTAAAGTAGTGCACTATAAAGGGAATAGGGTGCCATTTGAGTCGCAACCCTCTCTGAGGTACCAGTACAGTAACAATCCAGCAGAGCTCATCAGTGCTAGTGGTGCTCCTAGGCCTGAAGTGCCCCAGCTAATGAACCCCAGAAATATCAACCACACACACAGAGACATGAACACACACACACACACACTTGTTTGACCCAATTTGGAGCAAGTAGTTTTTATTTTGTTCACTAAACTCAAGGCCCACATACAGAAATATGTTCCATGTGGGTTTGATGAATCTATACCTATAGTGGATGTACCTATATATGGTTCAGGAGCTGTACTGTACTGAGACTAATACAACCTGAACTATGAGGGGGATAGTATCGTCTTTATTATAGGACAATTTGAAGGAGAGAACAGAGGGAGAATGTCCCAAGAGGAGAGGACAGAAGGAGAATGTCCCAAGAGGAGAAAACAGGGAGAATGTCCCGGAAGGAGAGGACAGAAGGAGAATGTCCCAAGAGGAGAAAACAGGGAGAATGTCCCAGGAGGGAAAACAGAGGAGAATGTCCCAAGAGGAGAAAACAGAGGGAGAATGTCCCAGGAGGAGAAAACAGAGGGAGAATGTCCCAGGAGGAGAAAACAGAGGGAGAATGTCCCAGGAGGAGAAAACAGAGGGAGAATGTCCCAGGAGGAGAAAACAGAGGGAGAATGTCCCAGGAGGAGAAAACAGAGGGAGAATGTCCCAGGAGGAGAAAACAGAGGGAGAATGTCCCAGGAGGAGAAAACAGAGGGAGAATGTCCCAGGAGGGAGAAAACAGAGGGAGAATGTCCCAGGAGGAGAAAACAGAGGGAGAATGTCCCAGGAGGAGAAAACAGAGGGAGAATGTCCCAGGAGGAGAAAACAGAGGGAGAATGTCCCAGGAGGAGAAAACAGAGGGAGAATGTCCCAGGAGGAGAAAACAGAGGGAGAATGTCCCAGGAGGAGAAAACAGAGGGAGAATGTCCCAGGAGGAGAAAACAGAGGGAGAATGTCCCAGGAGGAGAAAACAGAGGGAGAATGTCCCAGGAGGAGAAAACAGAGGGAGAATGTCCCAGGAGGAGAAAACAGAGGGAGAATGTCCCAGGAGGAGAAAACAGAGGGAGAATGTCCCAGGAGGAGAAAACAGAGGGAGAATGTCCCAGGAGGAGAAAACAGAGGGAGAATGTCCCAGGAGGAGAAAACAGAGGGAGAATGTCCCAGGAGGAGAAAACAGAGGGAGAATGTCCCAGGAGGAGAAAACAGAGGGAGAATGTCCCAGGAGGAGAAAACAGAGGGAGAATGTCCCAGGAGGAGAAAACAGAGGGAGAATGTCCCAAGAGGAGAAAACAGGGAGAATGTCCCAGGAGGAGAAAACAGAGGGAGAATGTCCCAGGAGGAGAAAACAGAGGGAGAATGTCCCAGGAGGAGAAAACAGAGGGAGAATGTCCCAGGAGGAGAAAACAGAGGGAGAATGTCCCAGGAGGAGAAAACAGAGGGAGAATGTCCCAGGAGGAGAAAACAGAGGGAGAATGTCCCAGGAGGAGAAAACAGAGGGAGAATGTCCCAGGAGGAGAAAACAGAGGGAGAATGTCCCAGGAGGAGAAAACAGAGGGAGAATGTCCCAGGAGGAGAAAACAGAGGGAGAATGTCCCAGGAGGAGAAAACAGAGGGAGAATGTCCCAGGAGGAGAAAAGAGGGAGAATGTCCCAGGAGGAGAAAACAGAGGGAGAATGTCCCAGGAGGAGAAAACAGAGGGAGAATGTCCCAGGAGGAGAAAAGAGGGAGAATGTCCCAGGAGGAGAAAACAGAGGGAGAATGTCCCAGGAGGAGAAAACAGAGGGAGAATGTCCCAGGAGGAGAAAACAGAGGGAGAATGTCCCAGGAGGAGAAAACAGAGGGAGAATGTCCCAGGAGGAGAAAACAGAGGGAGAATGTCCCAGGAGGAGAAAACAGAGGGAGAATGTCCCAGAGGAATCTAGTTTCCACATTCTTCTGCTTTGTTCTATCAGTGACTTAATTAGGCTGCCTGTCTGACTTTAGTCTTGTCTCCATCACTGGCTCCGTCAGATAGCGACTATTTCTGAAGATGGGCTTTACTGGCAATGGTTGGGATACCAGGTCTCTCTTGTAAAATAGATTTTAGCACAATGAGAAGAACCTGTATAAATAAAAGTGAAATTAAAATATGTGGTTGCTTTGCTTACTTCAGCCGAATCCATTAAATATTGAGGTGAAAAATCCTTACCTGGTCATGGTAAATCTCGTGAGTCTTGATGATGTTGGGGTGGCCGTCGCAGAGCTTCAGAGCTGTGATCTCTTTCTGTGTCTGAGCCTCCATCCTAGAGGGGGAGACCGGACACAGAGTCATCACTGAACAGAAAGGAGCCTCCATCCTAGAGGGGGAGACAGGACACAGAGTCATCACTGAACAGAAAGGAGCCTCCATCCTAGAGTGGAGAGACCGGACACAGAGTCATCCCTAAACAGAAAGGAGCCTTCATCCTAGAGGGGGAGACCGGACACAGTCATCCCTGAACAGAAAGGAGCCTCCATCCTAGAGGGGGAGAGACAAGACACAGAGACATCACTGAACAGAAAGGAGCCTCCAACCTAGAGGGGGAGACAGAACACAGTCATCCCTGAACAGAAAGGAGCCTCCATCCTAGAGTGGAGAGACCGGACACAGAGTCATCCCTAAACAGAAAGGAGCCTTCATCCTAGAGGGGGAGACCGGACACAGTCATCCCTGAACAGAAAGGAGCCTCCATCCTAGAGGGGGAGAGACAAGACACAGAGACATCACTGAACAGAAAGGAGCCTCCAACCTAGAGGGGGAGACAGAACACAGAGTCATCACTGAACAGAAAGGAGCCTCCATCCTAGAGGGGGAGACAGGACACAGAGTCATCACTGAACAGAAAGGAGCCTCCAACCTAGAGGGGGAGACAGAACACAGTCATCCCTGAACAGAAAGGAGACTCCATCCTAGAGGGGGGAGACAGGACACATGGTGACAAAGAGTGTCATCAGTCTCCCATGTGGCGCTGTGGTCTAAAGCACAGCATCGCACAGCATCTTTACTTGGCTCATCATGCTCTAGCGGCTCCTTGTGCTGGGCTGGGGGTCGACAGGCTGACGTCGGTCGTCAGTTGAACCGTGTTTCCTCTGACACATTGGTGCAGGCTGGCTTCCAGGTTAAGCGGGCGGGTATTAAGGAGTGAGGTCTGACGGGTCATGTTTTGGAGCCCGTAGGGGAGATGCAGCGATGAGACAAGATCCTAATTAGTTATGACGAAAAGGGAGTAAAACACATTATGTATATACAGTACCAGTCAAAAGTTTGGACACAGCTACTCATTCCATGGTTTTTCTTTATTTTTACTATTTTCTATACTGTGGAATAGTAGTGAAGACATCAAAACTATAAAATAGCACGTATGTTTTCATGTAGTAACCCAAAAATGTGTTATATTTGAGATTCTTCAAAGTAGCCTTAATAATAGCTTTGCACACTCTCGGAATACTCCCAACCAGCTTCATGAGGTAGTCACCTGGAATGCATTTAAAATAACAGGTGTGCCTTATTAAAAGTTAATTTGTAGAATTTCTTTCCTTCTTAATGCATTTGAGCCAATCAGTTGTGTTGTGACAAGGTAGGGTTGGTATACAGAAGATAGCCCTGTTTGGTAAAAGACCAAGTCCATATTATGGCAAGAACAGCTCAAATAAGCAAAGAGAAATGACAGTCCATTACTTAAAAAAATCAAGATCAGTCAATATGACTGAGTAAATCAGGCCTTCATGGTCGAATTGCTGCAAAGAAACCACTACTAATGGACACCAATAAGATGACGAGACTTGCTTGGGCCAAGAAACACGAGCAATGGACATTAGAACGGTGGAAATCTGTCCAAATTTGACATTTTTGGTTCCAACCGCCGTGTCTTTGTGAGATGCAGAGTAGGTGAACGGATGATCTCTGCATGTGTGGTTCCCACCGTGAAGCATAGAGGTGGTGGTGTGATGGTGCTTTGCTGGTGACACTGTCTGTGATTTATTTAGAATTCAAGGCACACTTAACCAGCATGGCTACCACAGTATTCTGCAGCGTTACGCCATCCCATTAGGTTTGAGCTTAGTGGGACTATCATTTGTTTTTCAACAGGACAATGACCCAAAACACAACTCCAGGCTGTGTAAGGGCTATTTGACCAAGGAGAGTGATGGAGCGCTGCATCAGATGACCTGACCTCCACAATCACCCAACCTCAACCCAATTGAGATGGTTTGGGATGAGTTGGACTGCAGAGTGAAGGAAAAGCAGCTAACAAGTGCTCAGCATATGTGGGAACTCCTTCAAGACTGGTGGAAAAGCATTCCTCATGAAGCTGGTTGAGAGAATTCCAAGACTGTGCAAAGATGTCATCAAGGCAATGGGTGGCTACTTTAAAGAATCTCAAATATATTTAGATTTGTTTAACAATTTTTTGGTTACCACATGATTCCATGTGTGTTATTTCATAGTTTTGATGACTTCACTATTATTCTACAATGTAGAAAATAGTAAAAATAAAGAAAAGCTCTTGAATCAGTAGGTGTGTCTAAACTTTTGACTGGTACTGTATATAAAAAATAAGAATGTCATCCCTGAACAGTAAGGTCAGTTTCACATATATATAACTAAATATATAACTACATTTTTACAAAACATACCGTTCCTGAACATTGAAAGGAAACAAAAAGACACTGGACACATTAAATAGGAACCTTAATAAATACAGAAAAATCCTGTATATATACACACGCTTTATGTCTGGGTGGACTGGCCAATCAAACCCACTAAAGAGCCATGCTCTACCAATAGGCTCTACCAACCTACTGAGGACCATACTGGTGTCCAGAGGACCACACGGACCTCCAGAGGACCACACTGGTCTGGGCCTGGTACGTGTCAGTTTGGCTTGACAATGATCATACTGTATAAGCAGACCATTCAGCACCAACTGATCTGGGATCAGGCAGGACTATGGTAACTGTACCTCTTACTGACGATCTTCACAGCGTACATCTGTCCAGTCTTCTTGTGGGTGCACTGCCTACAGATAGAGAAGCTTCCTTCACCAAGGGCATTGTCCTTCAGGTCCATCTCATAGTTCATATAAAACAGAGAGTCCTAAAGGAAGGGAAATCATTGTTTAGGTCAAATCAAAGCCATCTTATTACAAAGTTTGTCTATACCTCATCACGCCTCAGACCAAGCAACTGAGTAACAATCCTGTTTTCAATGTGATCCAATGCTGTAACTATATGTTATATATATGTTATATTAGACACAACACAGTACACAGCCACACACATCAAGACTCATTATAGAGCTTAGTGAAGCAAGGATGAGAGAGCAGAGGAGATGACAACCCCCCAAAGAAAAAAACTTAGTTAATGTTGCCTAGCCTAAGTGTGTGTGTGTGTGTGGAGGGAAGAGATAACCCTATCCATCTAACTGTACTGTACACACACACACAGTAACGATGCTGTACCTTCATCATGGTGTTGCAGGCCACAGCAATCCTGAACCCCACCCAGCTGTGTGTGTGTGTGTGTGTTGCACCTTCATCATGGTGTTGCAGGCCACAGCAATCCTGAACCCCCACCCAGCTGTGTGTGTGTGTGTTGTACCTTCATCATGGTGTTGCAGGCCACAGTAATCCTGAACCCCCACCCAGCTGTGTGTGTGTTGTACCTTAATCATGGCGCTGCGGGCCACAGCAGCAGACCCTGGTCTCTGTGATCTTGATCCTCCACACAGCTGCAGCGTGTCATCCATCACAGCATTTCTCTTGAACAAGATGGAGGGGGCCATGAACGAGTAACCCTGTAACCAGGAGACACAGAGAGAGATGAAGCAGGAGGGGGCCATGAACGAGTAACCCTGTAACCAGGAGACACAGAGAGAGATGAAGCAGGAGGGGGCCATGAACGAGTAACCCTGTAACCAGGAGACACAGAGAGAGATGAAGCAGGAGGGGGCCATGAACGAGTAACCCTGTAACCAGGAGACACAGAGAGAGATGAAGCAGGAGGGGGCCATGAACGAGTAACCCTGTAACCAGGAGACACAGAGAGAGATGAAGCAGGAGGGGGCCATGAACGAGTAACCCTGTAACCAGGAGACACAGAGAGAGATGAAGCAGGAGGGGGCCATGAACAAGTTGACGCATACATAGGAAGACGAGGTTTAATATGCAGGACAGAGACTGGTATACCCTTCACAGTATAGTGCCTACCAGAGACTGGTATACCCTTCACAGTATAGTGCCTACCAGAGACTGGTATACCCTTCACAGTATAGTGCCTACCAGAGACTGGTATACCCTTCACAGTATAGTGCCTACCAGAGACTGGTATACCCTTCACAGTATAGTGCCTACCAGAGACTGGTATACCCTTCACAGTATAGTGCCTACCAGAGACTGGTATACCCTTCACAGTATAGTGCCTACCAGAGACTGGTATACCCTTCACAGTATAGTGCCTACCAGAGACTTAGTTTTTTGTATAACCAGGACATCCCATTACAGCTCAGTCAAGAACTAATTATAACCTGTCAATACTGTAAAAACTGGAGTGAGCGTGACAATGGCTGCCATTCATTGGTTGTCCATCTGTGCTCATTGTTAGAACTGTCATCTCTGATGGGATTGGGATGTGCTGCCTGGCTCCAGCTGTGCAGGGCCCAGGGTTTACACGCTTATATGCACGCACACACACACGCACACACACACACACACACACACACACGCACACACACACACACACACACACACACACACGCACGTATGGACGGAAGGATTGATGGATGGATGAATGGGGATGGAAGCATGAGAATGCCCAAATTGCCAGGCTTCAATATCTGATTGCTCTGCTGTGAAATTACATCTCGTCAGGGCTATAATTAATATACCACGGCTGTCAGCCAATCAGCATTTAGGGCTCGAACCACCCAGTTTATAACGCAATTTAATTTTGTTTTGTGAGGCGAGTGGGAGAGCAGACCCCAGAGTTAAACGTTGTGATCTCAGCCACTAGCTCTATCTAACACTAAGGCATGGCTGTAAATGATAAAGACTAGCCTACAAATTCCAGTATTTGTGAAAGTGGGGAAATAAAACAAGACAAGCCAAGATAAAGTTGGCAATCAGAGGTTTAAGGCGTAATTGAGGCAGACATGGTGATTCTCTGGAACCGTAACCTTTTATACCAGTAGAGAAAAGAGAGAGAAGCCCCTTTTAATGGGCCTATTGATCAGCCAGGAGGAGGAGGCTCGAGGAGCCAGAAGGCATGGCAATCACAGCTGAGATCTCACGCAATAGACTACATCAATCAGACACGAGACCATAAGCTGGCATACAGCTGTATTCATAAAGCGTCTAAGTGTAGGAGTGCAGATCTACGATCCGGTCCCTCTGTCCTATAATTATGATCCAAAAAGAAAAACTGATCCTAGATCAGCACTCATGCTCTGTGTGAAGCGCTTTATGAATTGGGTGTGAAAGCCACATTATGGTTCAAAGCTATAGCATAAATAGTCATTCACATCTGTTAGGCCTATCCAAACTGCATATGGCTATAATTATGCTTTGAATGAAAAGCCTTTTAGTCCATTTGAATACCAATGTGCACACAGACAGGCTGGTATTGACCTTAAACGAGCTATTGAGGACACTTCTGTCCCACCTGAAAGACGCGGTCACAGTTCTGAGGCATCGCTGCAGGGGAGTAGGTGGGGTCCATTTCGGTGAACTCCTCCGCAAAGTTGCTGACATCCAGCTCATCCCTGATCACTGGCTTGAACGGGGCGAGCACCCGCTTAGCTGCCAGGTCCTCCCAGTTTATCTTCTAAAAGGAGAGAAGACGAAACCCAACAGAACGCTATAAAATTAGAAACCATTTCTCCTTCAAGCACCATTTTATCAACAAATGCAAATATACTGTATGGTATGTACCAATCGACCTACAATGTATCTGGACAAGATGTTCTCAATGTGCTAGAGGAGATACTAGCTCTGTCCCAGATCTGTTTGTGCTGTATAGCTAACTCATATGGTCCTTAGCAATGACAATGTCCATAGGAGTTGGATAAGCAGCACAAACAGATCTGAGATCAGGCTAAGGAAATGGCTCTGGTACCTGGTAGAATGGATGTTTCTTAACGTTGTCAGCTCCGTCAGGCCCAGAGCCCAGTCTCTTCTTTGGGTCTTTGATGAGGAGGCGCTGGATGAGGTCTTTGGCCAGAGGGCTCATGTCTTTGGGGAACGGAGGGTCCTTCTTCGAGATCCTCCTGAGGGGTGACAGAAGTCCAGGTTGGACAGGATTTATATTATAATAATACATACATCAAGCCAATTCAAATCTGGACCTTCTGAAGGCAGTTCCAATGCTGATTTTCCTTCATCCCCTGGAATCAGGGACTGATTTAGACCTGGGACACCATGTAAAGCAGAAAACCAGCAGCACGGATTTGAATACCCCTCACTGACATACAGTACATCAACAGGATGAGTATTTAATTCCAGAGGAAACACATGAAAGAATGAATGAAAGAATTTACAGTATTTCCAAGTGGTTGAGACAATCCAGAAAGAGAGAAAAGGAGAACAACACAGCTACCGTTCTATACAGTTTTGTCCTCTTTTTTTTGGAGAACTTGGAAATGTGTCTATTTGTTTGATCAGACCAAACTGATTATATATACACACACACACACCAAGTACTTCTCACTTGGTAAAGAAGACAAGTGAAAGATTGTTTTGTTTTCCAGCGTATCGGGAAATCGAATGGATGTCGAGTTCAGTTTATTAGCCTCCCTAATAGCCATTGCTGATGCAGTATTCCCCCCAGATCTATCTCCTAACATGTGGGCCCCTGAAATAATGAATACTTACTTGGCGATATCTGTATGAGAGTTCTGGTCTCCATCGACAGTGAATGGTGATCCACCCGTCAAAAGTTCATACATTAATACTCCAAGGCTCCACCAGTCTACAGCCTGGAACACAGGTACATGTGGATGAATAAAGTGTATTATTATTATGACAGAATATGATACAGGGCTACATACGTTCCAGACTGCCTACATTGCAGACGGGTTGTACAAATGATGCACTGTAGGCAGTCTGGAACAGCACCCCAGACACCAGAGGCAGCCTTCACAGGTGTGCAGTAGACTACACCCAGTTATTAGTGAGCTACACATATCTGTCTGTGTACCATTGTGCATTTGGGTCAAGTACAGTACAACATAACAAGACCTCGGGGGGGTGGGTTTTAAATGATAAATTACCATGTCATGGCCAGCCTCTCCTCCCTCTGCGATCTCTGGGGCCATGTACTCAATGGTGCCACAGACAGAGTAAGTCCTCTCCAACTGGACAGCAACAAAGGGACAAAACAAAGAGAAATAACCCAGATTAGATTTGTCCCCCCTCTCCTTATTTGTCGTTCTCATCCCTGACATGTTGAAACACACTGGAATCGACCGGAAGGAAGCTTGAGACTAGGACACATTTCATCAGTTCAGGGTAGAACAGACATCATTGTTGTGGAGAAGAACCTATCAAGCGCCACTGAATAGATCACAGAACATGGCTCTCATAACGATCAGACGATGTGTATACACAACGTAACGATCAGAGAATGTGTATACGCAACGTAACGATCAGACAATGTGTATAAACAACGTAACGATCAGACAATGTGTATACACAACGTAACGATCAGACAATGTGTATAAACAACGTAACGATCAGAGAATGTGTATAAACAACGTAACGATCAGACAATGTGTATAAACAACGTAACGATCAGACAATGTGTATACACAACGTAACGATCAGACAATGTGTATACGCGACGTAACGATCAGACAATGTGTATACACAACGTAACGATCAGAGAATGTGTATAAACAACGTAAAGATCAGAGAATGTGTATACACAACGTAAGGATCAGACCATGTGTATACACAACGTACCGATCAGACAATGTGTATAAACAACGTAACGATCAGACAATGTGTATACGCGACGTAACGATCAGACAATGTGTATACGCGATGTAACGACCTGGAGGGTAGCAGGGTAGGGGGATCTGGAGGGTGGCAGGGTAGGGGGATCTGGAGGGTGGCAGGGTAGGGGGATCTGGAGGGTGGCAGGGTAGGGGGATCTGGAGGGTGGCAGGGTAGGGGGATCTGGAGGGTGGCAGGGTAGGGGGATCTGGAGGGTGGCAGGGTAGGGGGATCTGGAGGGTGGCAGGATCTGGAGGGTGGCAGGGTAGGGGGATCTGGAGGGTGGCAGGGTAGGGGACTTGGAGGGTGGCAGGGCAGGGGACCTGGAGGGTGGCAGGGCAGGGCACCTGGAGGGTGGCAGGGTAGGGGACCTGGAGGGTGGCAGGGTAGGGGACCTGGAGGGTGGCAGGTTAGGGGACCTGGAGGGTGGCAGGGTAGGGGACCTGGAGGGTGGCAGGGTAGGGGACCTGGAGGGTGGCAGGGTAGGGGACCTGGAGGGTGGCAGGGTAGGGGGACCTGGAGGGTGGCAGGGTAGGGGGACCTGGAGGGTGGCAGGGTAGGGGGACCTGGAGGGTGGCAGGGTAGGGGACCTGGAGGGTGGCAGGGTAGGGGACCTGGAGGGTGGCAGGGTAGGGGGACCTGGAGGGTGGCAGGGTAGGGCACCTGGAGAGTAGTCACGTCAGGTTGCACATCACACACGGCCTAAAAACACACAACAGCACACACTCCTCCATTGACTGCGTGGGATGCGTCACCAGCGCGAATGGACCATAACACAACAAGTAACCTAACCATTTTAAAGTACAAGACTCCTCTGTGTGATAATGATCATATGGATGTACCGGGTAGGCCTCTTGCTCCATACATCTGTAATACATACCTCATCAAACTCTTTGCTGAGGCCAAAGTCCGTGAGCACTATGTGTCCGCTGGAGTCCATGAGGATGTTCTCCAGCTTCAGGTCTCTGTAGACTATACCCAGCTGGAAAACATTCAGACAATTACAAGACTTCAAGGGCTTCATTTATAAAAAAGTTGCATAGGCACAAAATCATGCCCCAAAACATATGCACTTTTTCACGCAAAAGTTGGCATTTATAAAAACTGGACTTTTTGTGCTTATCCTTCCGGAAACTTTAGAACATGTGTACACACAGTTTATAGTGGTTGAAGTACTGCATTGCAAGAAGGCAAAAAGTAGCCTAGTAGTTTTGTAGCCTTGTGGAAATGGGGAACACATGATGACTTATTCACAAAAACTAAAAAACAGGTAGCTAAATATAATAACAAGACTCCATCGTTGGCTGTTAGTGAGAAAATCTATTTATTCTATCTCTGCATTCTAAAATAATTAGAAATCTATATCCGATGATTAATGTCACTTCCATGATCATTGCAGAATAAATTCCTCACCTTTTCTGACTGCGATGGTTTTATACACGCAAAATAGCCTATTTAATTGGACTCACTTCACAATAGTAAACAGATAAGATGCCAGTATTTCAAGTATTTTGCTCTATGCGATCCGATCCGATACACAGTTTAAAGGTAGAACAGACTGTTCACCTTTTCCATTGATGTTTGTAGACTACGTATGAATACTGTAATGTCAAATTTCTCCAGTAGCCTAGACAATATTTAATTTATAAATATAATACAGATATTATAACCATTGCCCCTTTTCTGGCCATGATAAGATAATATTCCCGAAGTAGCCATAAAACAAGTGACCATCTCTAATTGGGCCTTTTAAATAGGCTATTATATTGACACGCTTTTGCTCCATGCATCTGAAATGGAGCACGCTTTATAACATGCAGTAGAAATTAACTGGTGAAATAAAGTGTGTAGGTTACCACTGTAAGTAGGCCTCCTGTAGTCTAAATCTTTTTCAGAGTAGACAATGTTTCAGAATTCTCGGGCGGTGCAGCATATTTAGGTTCAGGAGAAAGTAAATGCAAAACATTATTGAATTCAAACAATTGGTTGACAGATCCACAACAATTTGCAATTATTTTTGTGTTGCAGAAACTGTAAAATGTAAAAGAATACGTTTTGTCAACACATCCAAAGACATTTGATCAGGTTCGCCATTAATATTTCCTTCAGATATACTGTGTTGGCCTAATTCCAACAGTTCCAAACTATTATTGTCACCATAAAAGGTGAATGATGGGCGTTTTTCAGACGGAGTTATAATGCTTGTTCACACACGTGCACAGTTTTACAACAGGTCTGATGTATAAACGGGAACCATGCCTGTCTGACGTGAGTCAGGATTATAAATCTAATAAGTATTACGCAACAGTTCTAAATTAGGTCCATGTCTCTGTAGACCAGTGTTTCCCACCTCCAGTCCTCCGGTACCACCCAACGCCAGTCCTCCGGTACCCCCCCATCTCCAGTCCTCCGGTACCCCCCGTCTCCAGTCCTCCGGTACCCCCCACCTTCAGTCCTCCGGTACCCCCCCACCTCCAGTCCTCCGGTACCCCCAACGCCAGTCCTCCGGTACCCCCCCACATCTCCAGTCCTCCGGTACCCCCCCCGTCTCCAGTCCTCCGGTACCCCCCACCTCCAGTCCTCTGGTACCCCCTATCTCCAGTCCCCATCTCCAGTCCTCCGATACCCCCTATCTCCAGTCCTCCATCTCCAGTCCTCCGATACCCCCTATCTCCAGTCCTCCATCTGCAGTCCTCCGATACCCCCTATCTCCAGTCCTCCGGTACCCCCCCCCCATCTCCAGTCCTCCGGTACCACCCCCATCTCCAGTCCTCCGGTACCCCCCATCTCCAGTCCTCCGGTTCCGCCATCTCCAGTAACCCCCTCTCCGGAGGACTGGAAATGGGGGTACTGGAGGACTAGAGTTGGGGGTACTGGAGGACTGGAGTTGGGGGTACTGGAGTTGGGGGTACCAGAAGACTGGAGATGGGGGTACCAGAAGACTGGCGTTTGGGGTACTGAAAGACTGGCGTTTGGGGTACTGAAAGACTGGCGTTGGGGGTACTGGAGGACTGGAGTTGGGGGTACTGGAGGACTGGAGTTGGGGGTACTGGAGGACTGGAAATGGGGGTACTGGAGTTGGGGGTACTGGAGTTGGGGGTACTGGAGTTGGGGGTACTGGAGTTGGGGGTACTGGAGTTGGGGGTACTGGAGTTGGGGGTACTGGAGGACTGGAGATGGGGGTACCGGAAGACTGGCGTTTGGGGTACTGGAAGACTGGCGTTGGGGGTACTGGAGGACTGGCTTCAGGACTATCCCCAGCTGGGAAACAGTCAGCCAATTACAAGGCTCTGTAGACTATCCCCAGCTGGAAAAGAGTCAGCCAATTTACAAGGCTTGACTGTGACAACAATGTAGAAGAAACAGCCAGAGATCGATCCAAAAAGTATTTTAGGGCCGGTTTAAACATAGTCCTAGTCCTGGACTAAACTGCATGGAGACACTCCATTGAAATAAATTCTTAGTCCAGGACTATGCTTAATCTGTTTCCGGGAAACGGGCCCCTTTATGTATAGCAATTGTGATTAGACACGATGATTAATGATTTCTAGAAAACTGCACCATTTACTGCAATTGCATATAGGCTAAAGCTCCAAAACTATTGTACCTCAGGAATGCCAAAACGGAAAGAAGACGACATCTACAGACACTCACCGTGTGTAGGTGCTCCAGCGCCAGGACTATTTCTCCACTATACAGAGATACCTCCTGCTCTTTGAACCGAACCCTCTGTACCAGGTGTGTGAAGAGCTCCCCACCGTTCACATAATCTGTCATAATAATAAAGAAACAGCTATGAACAATCCTGGATGTCTTGCCTGGCTGGATATTTTATTTCAACATAGCAGGTATAAATCCAAAGTCCAATGGGTCAGTCCAATTCACTGTAAAGGCGTTTACATGCTTCCCAGCCAAAACAGTTCAGAGGAGTTTGTGCGTATATTATGACGGCATTTTGTGATGTTTGATTGTTTTGGACTTAGGTAAGGGTTTTTGCGGTTGTTTAAGCAAACACAAAAATGATTGAGGCAATTCAAAGTTAGTAGCCAAAGTGTAAGCCCCTTCGTCTGTGATTGTTAACAAACTATAGTTTTGGCAAGTCAGTTAGGACATCTACTTTGTGCATGACAAAAGTAATTTTTTCAACAAATGTTTACAGACAGATTTCCCTGTATCACAATTCCAGTGGGTCAGAAGTTTACATAGTTTACATCTGGAATTGTCCAAGCTGTTTAAAGGCACAGTCAACTTAGTGTATGTAAACATCTGACCCACTGGAATTGTGATACAGTGAATTAAAAGTGAAATAATCTGTCTGTAAACAATTGTTGGAAAAATGACTTGTGTTATGCACAAAGTATGACACAAAACTACTACTTGCCAAAACTATAGTTTGTTAACAAGACATTTGTGGAGCAGTTTAAAAACAAGTTTTAATCACACCCACCTATGTGTATGTAAACTTCCAACTTCAACTGTATGTATATATGTACATTTTTTTACCCCCTTTACTCTCTAATTTTGCGATATCAAATTGGTAGTTACCCTCCCCTAACCCGAACGACGCTGGGCCAATTGTGTGTCCCCTCATGGGTCTGCCGGTCATGGCCCGGCTGTGACACTGCCTGGGATCGAACCCGGATCTGAGGTGACGCCTCAAGCATTGAGATGCAGTGCCTTAGACCGCTGCACGCCTTGGCCTAGCCACCTCGCCTCGAGCTAGCCGCCTAAGGCTAGCCGCCTAAGGCTAGCCGCCAGCCAAACTGAAAGAAACTCAATTTATCTTAACAATCTTACTTTCTTCTACTTGATATTCTTACTCATGTAGCCTATTTCATATTCATGTCTTCATTGAAAAATAACAACTTTCTGTAAAAAGAGAGAGAAATAGAAGAGAAGGCATGAAGAGGAGAAATGGACAGAGAGAGAGACAGAGACCGAAAGAAATGTAGAGAGAGAGATCCAGACCTAGTATGAGGTGCAGCTTGGTGTCTGTCTGGAAGGCATAGTGGAGGGTGACAAGGAACGGTGACTGTCTGATGTGCTCCAGAACCTGTCTCTCTGTGCGTGTGTGTTCTGCTGTCTTGGCCTTCTGTACGATTGTGGCCTTCTTCAACACCTTCATGGCGTATAGTTGACCTGCATCATGACCGCTCACTTTACGCACCAGGAACACCTTGCCATAGGCTGACATAGAAGCAAGAAAAACATAAAAACTCAGCAGCCAAAAGCTTTCAGTGCAGTTGTTTTAGCTCAACTGGAGGACCAGATGGGAGACGTTTGTACTTCAGAAGGACCAATGGAATGGTCTCAAATGTACAAAACCACCAACCCATCGCCCCCGGGAGAGATAAAATGAATGTACCTTTTTTAAAATCTATGACAATCCCATCATTGGATTGAGTTTCAGAACTGTCACTGACCTCCAGTTCCTAGCACCTTTAGCAGCTCAAAGTTCTCAATTCCCACCCTCTCTACGTGGCCGGTCAGGTTGGCTGTGGGATGACAAAGATGGTGAGATCTTTAGCTTACAAACAAGAAAGTATCACAAATTCTTACAAAAACACACAGCTGCAGGCCTATAAAATAGGCCTTGTTCTAAAAAAAAATATATAAATAATGTTCATCCCAAAGAAACTAGGACTCTGCATTATTGAGTTGTTTTGCAAATATCATGTTAACGTGGGTTATGTCAGTAAACACAACTCTGAAAGCAGTATGTAAGCCTGGCCTAGGCTGATATATGAGAAAGAGGGCCCCGTGACAAGAGGGAGGGCATAACAAGTATGCCTATTAGGGATTGACATTAAGGTCTGAAATAGAGGTCTTCACGGGTCCAAAAGTTGGAACTGTTCTGAAATGGATCCATGGCTTTCCACCCAACCCAATATACATAACTTAAAAAAATATACATGATATATATATATATATAAATAGAGACTGTTCCGAATGGACCTGAGGAGTCAGACCCATTCCGAAAAGGCTCGTGGAAAAACAGACCCTTGCCGGTTCAGATCCGAGCGCCCCGTTCAGATCCGAGAGTAGAAAGAGAGAAAGAAACCTCTGACTGGGTGCTACCAGCGCCATCAATAAACGAGTGGTATTGGCCAAATGATTCACAGTTATCGGTCCTTACTGCCTAGGCTATATCAAATAGCACATATGTGTAGCATATTCAAAACTTTATAGTATATTGTTTTAACTTTCCTAAAACAAATAATTGTCCACCTCACGGTTCAGCTGTTAGAGATTTAAGTGCAAATGCATCAAGGTATTGCATGCATATAGACCTACTGTATAGGCCTAGGCATCCACTGTATGATACTCACATTTAAAAATAATTATAAAAAGGAAAAAACTCAACCATGCAAATTGGTTGGATTATTATTTACTTGGACATCAGACATTATAGTCTTACTCTTATCCAGACATCATACACACTCACTAAATCACATCCAATATCACACACACACATCAACCTACTCAGATTTACTACACACATAATATCTTGACCCAGTTTTCTAACATCTGTGACATTGGCTCACAGGCTAACAGACAAGGGAATAAAACAAATATTGCTAGAACCTGTTTCTTGAATTCTACATATCAGACATTTAAAATCTCAAATGTTGACCGTCATAAGACCTCTGATGGCAGTAACTTAACAAGCAATAATTATGGTCAATTTATACTGAGAACAGTATCTAGTTATGGTAAGGGGTGAAATAAGTATAGGCAGTTTTAATTGTAACGCTTTAGCAGATTATAAAAACAGATCAGTCTTTACGTGGTGTTGGGTTCTGAGAATATGACATATACCTATTCATGTCACTGAGGAAGAGAGGGTAATGTATAACATTTACATTATGTCAGGATATGTTATTGTTAGCCATCTGGGATCCTACTGGAGGGAAGAGACACAGTCTGCTACCAATCACCATGACAACCTTGAGTTGGGGTGGAGTGAGCACTTTGGTGTAGAGGTCAGGTCAGATGAAGTGAGGAAGAATAGATATCACTAAGGTTCTGTCTAGCAACAGAGATGCATTGGCTGTTCAGACGTGTAAGAGGAGACTCAGCCTCGGAGAAAGGGTTAAATATCAGGGCTTGTGTGAAAATGTTTTTGTCTAAATGCTGCTGTATTGATCCTCTGGGAAGAATAAACCTGGTTAAGCTTTCATAGTGTCCGGTGTGTTTTTACTCTGAAAATTAGAACCTAACAGTGGCTAAAAGAAAAGGAATACAACATATACTGTTTCCAGGAAACTCAATCCACATCCTTAGATGAAGTTACGTGGGAAAAGGAATGGGGTGGTAAAATAATTTTCTGTCATGGACAAAGGAACTCAAAAAGGTGTGTTGATATTAATTAACAAAAATAATTGTCAAGAATGATTCGCAAGGAAGGTGGATCTTTTTGAATATGAAAGTGGACGAAAATGAGATTTGGCTCATTAACCTATATGGTCCAAATCAGGATGATCCATACTCTTCGAAAATATTTATACCAATTTATTTAATTTACAGGAAACAAATGATCAAATCATTATGGTGGGAGATTATAACACAGTGTTAAGTACCTCAATGGACCATAAAGGAAATCACTCTACAAACCATCATCACCGTTCCCTTATTAACTTCTCTAGGGTATGTGGGACACTCGCTTCCCACCTGGCCAACATCCAGTGAGATTGCAGAGCGCCAAATTCAAATACAGAAATACTCATTATAAAAATTCAGAAAAGATACAACTAATTAAACATAGGTTTAAAGATTAAATTCTTGAGAATCCAACTACGGTGTCAGATTTCAAACATGCTTTACAGCGAAAGCATACCTTATTTGAGGACATAGCCCAGCAGACAAATTATTACAAACAGTAACCAGGCAAGTAGAAGAGTTACACAAGTCAGAAATAGAGATCAAATTAATCCCTTACCTTTGATGATATTTATATGTTTGCACTCGGAAGACATTAATTTATTAAATAAATGTTCCTTTTGTTCAATAAAGTCTCTCTTTATATCCGAAAACCTCAATTTTGTTTGTGCGTTTTCTTCAGTAATCCACAGGCTCAAACGCAGTCACAACATGCAAACAAAAAATCCTAATTGTATCCGTAAAGTTCAACGAAACATGTCAAACGATGTTTATATTCAATCCTCATGTTGTTTTTAGCCTAAATTATCTATAATACAGACAGTAACTTTGTCAATATAAAAGGTAAATAAGAAAGGCACTCTCTTGTCGCATGCATGAAAAAGCTCTGTGACACGGCAGTGTCCACTCATTCAGAGTGGTCTTACTCCCTCATTTTTCAGAATACAAGCCTGAAACAATTTCTTTAGACTGTTGACATCTAGTGGAATGCATAGGAACTGCAATTTGAGTCCAAAGTCAATGGATACTGTAATGGCATTGAATAGAAAACTACACACAAAAAATAAATCCTACTTCCTGAATGGATTTTTCTCAGGTTTCTGCCTGCCTAATCAGTTATGTCATACTCACAGACATTATTTTAACCGTTTTGGAAACTTTAGAGTGTTTTCTATCCAAATCTACTAATTATATGCATATCCTATCTTCTGGGCCTGAGTAGAAGGCAGTTTAGTTTGGGCATGCTTTTCATCCAAAATTCCAAATACTGCCCTCTACCCTAGAGAAGTTAAGGAAATCACAAATATTATGGACATTAGAAATAGCGGATATTTGGACACAAAAAAAAACAACCTAGTGAGATATACATGGATGAGACATAAACAAGCTAGTCGTCTTGACTACTGTCAAGAGGAGTTAAACAAGGGTGTCCCCTGTCACCATATCTATTCGTTATGACCATCAAAATGCTAGTTATTAAAATCAGATCAAATCACAACAACATTAGAGGATTAGAAATCAAAGGCTTCAAAACAAAGGTGTGCCGTTGACTCAAGTTTTATATTAAGTCCGCAAGCTAGATCCCTGCAATGTCTCATTGAAGACCTAGATAACGTGTCTGGAGTCTCTGGACTAAAACCTAAACCTAAACCTAAAGAAGTGTACAATATGACATATTGGATCTTTAAATAAATTTTAAAAAATCAACATTTTACATTACCCTGCAGTTTACCAATAAAATGGGCTGACGGTGAAGTAGACATACTTGATACTCATATCACAAAATATATAAATGAGCATTCCACAATTAATTTCAATAGAAAACTTATAAAAATTGACAAGATTCTGCAACCAGTGCTACAAATACCACTTATTAACATATGTAGCCTAAGAAAGAAGGCCTATGAAGTCAATAACTTACTTTTAACAGATAACATTCATATTCTGACTATCTCTGAAACTCACTTAGATAATACCTTTGATGGTACAGTGGCAGCAATACATGGTTATAACATCTACCAAAAAGACAGAAATGCCAACAGAGGCAATGTTGTTGTCTATATTCAGAACCACATTCCTGTAAAGCTTAGAGACTATTTAATGTTAAATACTGTTGAAGTAATACGGCTACAGGTTAATTTGCCTCACCTAAAGCCCATTCTTATGGGAAGCTGCTATAGACCACCAAGTGCTAACAATCAGTATCTGGATAATATGTGTGAAATGCTTGATAATATATGTGATATCAACAGAAAACTATATTTTATGGGTTATTTAAATACTGACTGGCTATCATCAAGCTGCCCACTCAGGAAAAAAAAAATCTAACTGTAACCAGTGCCTGCAACCTGGATCAGGTTGTCAGTCAACCTACTTGGTTAGTTACAAACAGCACGGGAATTAAATCATCAACATGCATTTTTACTAACGCTGCAGATATTTGCCTTAAAGCAGTATCCAATTCCATAGGATGTAGTGATCGCAATATCTAGGAAAACTAAAGATTCAAAGGCTGGGCCTAACGTAGTGTATAAGAAGTCACACAATAAGTTTTGTAGTGATTCATATGTTGATGATGTTTAGAATATTTGCTGGTCTGTGGTGTGTAATGAGGCGCAACCAGACACTGCAATTGACGCATTTATGAAACCACTTATTCCAGTTACTATTAAGCACGCACCATTAAGAAAATTACTGTAAAAACTCAAATCCCCTTGGATAGACGAGGAATTGAAAAATTGCATGGTTGAGAGGGATGAGGCAAATGGTATGACAATTAAGTCTGGCAGCAAAACTCATTCGCAAACATACTGCAAATTAAGTAATCATGTGACTAAACTAAATAAAGAGTAAAGAAACTACACTATCAAACAAAAATAAATTATATAAAGAATGATAGTAAAAAGCTTTGGGCACCTTAAATTACATTTTGGGGGCAAAAAGACAACACGGCGCCTTTTCATTGGCAAGATAAGCAAACTTAGGGATGACATTCCAGCAACAAACGCTGACACTACACATCCAAGTATATCGGACCAAATTATGAAAGACAAGAATTGTACTTCTGAATTCTGTAAAGTCAGTGTGGAAGAGGTGAAAAAAATGTTCTCTACCAACAATGACAAGCCACCAGGGTCTGACAAGCTAGATGGAAAATTACTGACGATAATAGCAGACGATATTGCCACTCCTATTTGCCACATCTTCAATTTAAGCCTACTAGAGAGTGTGTGCCCTCAGGCCTGGAGGGAAGCTAAAGTCATTCCGCTACCCAAGAATAGCAAAACACCCTTTACTAGCTCAAATAGCCAACCAGTCAGCCTGTTACCAACCCTTAGTAAACTTCTGGGGAAAAATTGTTTGAGACCAGATACAATGCTATTTTACAGTAAACAAATTTACAACAGAATTTCAGCATGCTTATAGGGAAGGACACTCAACAAGCACAGCACTTACATAAATGACTGATGATTGGCTGAGAGAAATGTATGATAAAATTATTGTGGGGGCTAGACTTAGACTTCAGTGGCGCTTTTGACATTAGTGATCATAGTCTGCTGCTGGAAAAAACATGTGTTATGGCTTTACACCCCCTGCAATAATGTGGATAAAGAGTTAATTGTCTAACAGAACACAGAGGGTGTTCTTTAATGGAAGCCTATCAAATGTAATCAAATATAAATCAGGAATTCCACAGGGTAGCTGTTTAGGCCCCTTGAATTTTAATTTTTTTACTAACGACATACCACTGACTGTGTAAAGCCAGAGCTTCTATATATGCGGATGACTCAACACTATACACGTCAGCTACTACAGCGAATGAAATGACTGCAACACTCAACAAAGAGGTGCAGTTAGTTTCAGAGTGGGTGGCAAGGAATAAGTTAGCCTTAAATATTTCTAAAACTAAAAGCATTGTATTTGGAACAAAATACTCACTAAACCTCAACTAAATCATGTGGAAATTGAGCAAGTTGAGATGACTAAACTGCTTGGAGTAACACTAGATTGTAAATTGTCATGGTCAAAACATATTGACGCAGTAGTAGCTAAGATGGGTAGAAGTCTGTTTATAATGAAGCATTGCTCTGCCTTCTTAACTTCTTATGGCTGGGGGGCAGTATTGAGTAGCTTGGATGAATAAGTTTCCCAAAGTAAACAGCCTGCTCCTCAGTCTCAGTTGCTAATATATGCATATTAGTATTCATATTGGATAGAAAACACTAACGTTTCCAAAACTGTTTGAATGATGTCTGTGAGTATAACAGAACTCATATGGCAGGCAAAATCCTGAGGAGAAATCAAAACAGGAAGTGAGAAATCTGAGCTTGGTATGTATTCACCACAGTTCCCATTGAAATCCCCTTGAGATATTAATGATGTTGCACTTCCTAGGGCTTCCACTAGATGTCAACCGTCAATAGAAATTTGAATGAGACTTCTGTGTTGTGGGACTGAATGAGAGCAGAATCTATCAGGTGACTGGCAGTCAGCCATTTTCTGATCATGCGCATTCCTCATGGTATCCACTTGCGTTCCATTACTCATCAAGACACAAAGGAATACTCCGGTTGGAACTTTATTGAAGCTATATGTTAAAAACATCCTAATGATTGATTCTGTACTTAGTTTGATATGTTTCTTCAACCTGTAATATAACTTTTTTAAGTTATTGTCTGATGTAACGCTGACTAGAATGAGCGTATTTGATGTCTACCAAACGCGCTAACAAAAGGAGGTATTTGGACATAAATAACGGACACTATCGAACAAAACAAACATTTATTGTGGACCTGGGATTCCTGGAGTGCTTTCTGATGAAGATCATCAAAGGTAAGGGAATATTTATCATGTAATTTCTTGTTT
The DNA here is from genome assembly GCF_021184085.1 of Oncorhynchus gorbuscha. Classification (NCBI taxonomy): domain Eukaryota; kingdom Metazoa; phylum Chordata; class Actinopteri; order Salmoniformes; family Salmonidae; genus Oncorhynchus; species Oncorhynchus gorbuscha. The sequence continues at coordinate 88,138,846 of NC_060182.1, forward strand.
ATGTTCACGCCAACATGGCGGCTATTGTGACTATTTTTCTGAGCGTCGTCTCAGATTATTGCATGGTTTGCTTATTACGTAAAGGTTTTTTGAAATAAGACACAGCGGTTGCATTAAGGAGAGGTATATCTATAATTCCATGTGTATAACTTGTTATCATCTACATTTATGATGAGTATTTCTGTTGAATGATGTGGCTATGCAAAACCACTGGATGTTTTTGGAACTAGTGAATGTAATGCGCCAATGTAAACTCATGTTTTTATAAATATGAACTTTATCAAACAAAACATACATGTATTGTGTAACATGAAGTCCTATGAGTGTCATCTGATGAAGATCATCAAAGGTTAGTGATTAATTGTATCTCTATTTGTGCTTTTTGTGACTGCCATCTTTGGCTGGAAAAAATGACTGTGTTTATTGTCGTTTGGTGGTGACCTAAATCTGACACTTTGTGTGATTAACAACAAGATAACATTTAAAAATGTATAAAATACATGTATGTTTGAGGAATTTTAATTATGAGATTTTTGATGTTTTGAATTTGGCGCCCTGCACCTTCACTGACTGTTGTCATATCGATCCAGTTAACGGGATTTCAGCTCTAAGAAATTAACAACACTATCAACAAGGCAGGTCCTACAGGCCTTAGTTTTGTCGCACCTTGACTACTGTTCAGTCGTGTGGTCAGGTGCCACAAAAAAGGACTTAGGAAAATTGCAATTGGCTCAGAACAGGTCAGCACGGCTGGCCCTTGGATGTACACCGAGAGCTAATATTAATAATATGCATGTAAATCTCTCCTGGCTGAAAGTGGAGCTGTAGACAGACAGCACCGAGCTGCCTTGTTCAGGGGCAGAACGACAGATTTTCACCTTGTCAGCTCGGGGGGATCCAATCCTGCAACCGTACAGTTAACTAGTCCAACGCTCTAACCACCTGCCTCTCATTGCACTCCACAAGGAGCCTGCCTGTTACGCAAATGCAGTAGAAGACAAGGTAAGTTGCCAGGTAGCATTAAAATTACCTTATAAAAAACAATCAATCAATCATAATCACTAGTTATAACTACACATGGTTGATGATATTACTCGTTTATCTAGCGTGTCCTGGGTTGCATATATTCGATGCAACGCTGGGGGATGATTTAACAAAAGCACATTTGCGAAAAAAAGCACAATCGTTGGACGACTGTACCTAACCATAAACACCAACGCCTTTCTTAAAATCAATACACAGAAGTATATATTTTTAAATCTGCATATTTAGCTAAAAGAAAACCAGGTTGGCAGGCAATATTAACCAGGTGAAATTGTGTCATTTCTCTTGCGTTCATTGCACGCAGAGTCAGGGTATATGCAACAGTTTGGGTAGCCTGGCTCTCTGCGAACTAATTTGCCAGAATTTTACGTAATTATAACATAACATTGAAGGTTGTGCAATGTAACAAGAATATTTAGACTTAGGGATGCTCATCAACTCATTCCTGACCGCTGGCTACGTCCCTTCCGTCTTCAAGAGAGCGAGAGTTGCACCCCTTCTGAAAAAACCTACACTCGATCCCTCCGATGTCAACAATTACAGACCAGTATCCCTTCTTTCTTTTCTCTCCAAAACTCTTGAACGTGCCGTCCTTGGCCAGCTCTCCCGCTATCTCTCTCTGAATGACCTTCTTGATCCAAATCAGTCAGGTTTCAAGACTAGTCATTCAACTGAGACTGCTCTCCTCTGTATCACGGAGGCGCTCCGCACTGCTAAAGCTAACTCTCTCTCCTCTGCTCTCATCCTTCTAGATCTATCGGCTGCCTTCGATACTGTGAACCATCAGATCCTCCTCTCCACCCTCTCCGAGTTGGGCATCTCCGGCGCGGCCCACGCTTGGATTGCGTCCTACCTGACAGGTCGCTCCTACCAGGTGGCGTGGCGAGAATCTGTCTCCTCACCACGCGCTCTCACCACTGGTGTCCCCCAGGGCTCTGTTCTTGGCCCTCTCCTATTCTCGCTATACACCAAGTCACTTGGCTCTGTCATAACCTCACATGGTCTCTCTTATCATTGCTATGCAGACGACACACAATTAATCTTCTCCTTTCCCCCTTCTGATGACCAGGTGGCGAATCGCATCTCTGCATGTCTGGCAGACATATCAGTGTGGATGACCGATCACCACCTCAAGCTGAACCTCGGCAAGACGGAGCTGCTCTTCCTCCCGGGGAAGGACTGCCCGTTCCATGATCTCGCCATCACGGTTGACAACTCCACTGTGTCCTCCTCCCAGAGCGCCAAGAACCTTGGCGTGATCCTGGACAACACCCTGTCGTTCTCAACCAACATCAAGGCGGTGGCCCGTTCCTGTAGGTTCATGCTCTACAACATCCACAGAGTACGACCCTGCCTCACACAGGAAGCGGCGCAGGTCCTAATCCAGGCACTTGTCATCTCCCGTCTGGATTACTGCAACTCGCTGTTGGCTGGGCTCCCTGCCTGTGCCATTAAACCCCTTCAACTCATCCAGAACGCCGCAGCCCGTCTGGTGTTCAACCTTCCCAAGTTCTCTCACGTCACCCCGCTCCTCCGTTCTCTCCACTGGCTTCCAGTTGAAGCTCGCATCCGCTACAAGACCATGGTGCTTGCCTACGGAGCTGTGAGGGGAACGGCACCTCAGTACCTCCAGGCTCTGATCAGGCCCTACACCCAAACAAGGGCACTGCGTTCATCCACCTCTGGCCTGCTCGCCTCCCTACCACTGAGGAAGTACAGCTCCCACTCAGCCCAGTCAAAACTGTTCGCTGCCCTGGCCCCCCAATGGTGGAACAAACTCCCTCACGACGCCAGGACAGCGGAGTCAATCACCACCTTCCGGAGACACCTGAAACCCCACCTCTTTAAGGAATACCTAGGATAGGATAAGTAATCCCTCTCACCCCCCCCCTTAAGTTTTAGATGCACTATTGTAAAGTGACTGTTCCACTGGATGTCATAAGGTGAATGCACCAATTTGTAAGTCGCTCTGGATAAGAGCGTCTGCTAAATGACTTAAATGTAAATGTCTTAAATGTAAATGGATGCCACCCGTTAGATAAAATACCGAACGGTTCCGTATTTCACTGAAATAATAAACGTTTTGTTTTTGAAATGATAGTTTCCGGATTCTACCATATTAAATGACCTGAGGCTCGTAATTCTGTGTGTTATTATGTTATAATTAAGTCTATGATTTGATAGAGCAGCAGGCTCGTAAGCATTCATTCAAACAGCACTTTCGTGAATTTTTCCAGCAGCTCTTCGTAAGCACAGCGCTGTTTATTACTTCAAGTCTATCAGCTTAATGGCTGGTGTAACCATGTGAAATGGCTAGCTAGTTAGCTGGGTGTGCGCTAATAGCATTTCAAACGTCACCCGCTCTGAGACTTGGAGTAATTATTCCCCTTGCTCTGCAAGGGCCGCGGCTTTTTGTGGAGCAATAGGTAATGCAGCTTCGAGTCTGGCTGTTGTCGATGTGTTCCTGGTTCAAGCCCAGGTAGGGGCGAGGAGAGGGACGGAAGCTATACTGTTACACTGGCAATACTAAAGTGCCTATAAGAACATCCAATAGTCAAAGGTTAATGAAATACAAATAGTAGAGAGAAATAGTCCTATAAATACTTTATTAACTACAACCTAAAACCTCTTACTTTGGAATATTTAAGTCTCATGTTAAAAGGAACCACCAACTTTCATATGTTCTCATGTTCTGAGCATGGCACATATTGCACTTTTACTTCTCCAACGCTTTTTTTGTTGTTGCATTATTTAAACCAAATTGATCATGTTTCATTATTTATTGGAAGCTAAATTGATTTTTATTGATGTATTATTATATTAAGTTAAAATAAGTGTTCATTCAGTATTGTTGTAATTGTCATTATTACAAATAAATAAATAAAAATGGCAGATTAATCGGTATTGGCTGTTTTGGTCCTCCAATAATCGGTATCGGCGTTGAAAAATCATAATCTCTAGTACACATGCATATACACACAAACTCTCATTCAAATGCACACGTGCACATACACGGACACGCCCACAGGTAAATAGTGCCATACATGCACTCAAACATATTAATTTGGCCTTGCTGTTATGATTTTTGTTGTCCTTGATGTCTTTGTTGTTTTTTGCATTGTTGTTTTCTGTTTTCATTTGTCTTCTCTTTTTTCTCTCTCTTTGTGTTCATTTTGTTGGTGCATGGGGGTGGGGGGGGCTCTTGGGGGTGGAATATATATTTTTAAATTATTACTATTATTCATTTTTTTCCGAGGGGTGGCTCGGATGTTTGAGGGTCAGCTCATGGGGAACTGTGGGGGGGATCTTAGAGGGCTGGCGGTTGGGAGCTTGGGCCGGTGGCTGATGGATCCCTGGTTCAGGTCCCCGTTTTTTGCCCTTGTAGGGGGATCTGTCAACGTGCCCTTGAGTGGGGCGTTGATCCTGGTAGCTTCTGTGTGTCGCTCTGGATGGGAGTCCGTTAGATGACTAACGTGATGTAGTTGTTGAGCGGCTTCACTGCAAGTATATTGTATGATTTAAACATTCAATAAAAACATTCAATAAAAAATATATATAAAAAGGAAGAGAAGCTTAGGCTTAGCCCTGGAGAGACCAAGGGAAACAGAGATATGCCGGAACCATGTTCCCATTTCTTTATCAAAGAAGCTACTACTGCCCTACAGATATGGGCATACAGAAGGAGACTAATTTAAACATTTTCAATAAGATTTTTTTTAAATAAAGATAAGCATTATATTGTTAGATTAAAGGAGTAACTCCGGTAGGCCTAAACTAGGGCCATTCAACTGCCGGCACGCGAGCCGGATCCGGCCCGTTTATTAAGGTAGACTGGCCATTTGATTAATTCTGAACATTAACAAAAGACCTGCAAACATATCCCGGACAGAATCCACTATTGTGGTTGTCTTTAGTATGGTTTCCAACGTGTTTTTAGCACCTACGTTGATTATTTTTTCTTCATACGAATTTAGCTCGTGTTTGAACGGTTTAAGCTACAAAATATGACCCCATTCCTGAAAGCTACAACTCTCTCCATTTTCCTCTCTGATGCTCACAAGGACTTTTTTTAGAAAGGATTGTGACAAAATAAATGCAACTAATGACTGAGGGAAATTAAATGCATACTTCCTTCAGACTGGAATTTGGCATTACCTGACTTGACATATCTTTGTATTATTTATTGAGATGCTCAGATTTCAGATGATTTTAAAATTACTTTTAAGAAGCTTTTAATATTTGTTTAAATAAATAAAAAGTGAGCGTTGAGGTTTTCACTTTTCAATGATCATCACATTTTTGGGGTTGCACCTCAACTCACATTGGTTGAGCGCCCTCTCCTAATTACTTTTAGCAACATTTACATTTTAAGAAAAGTGTTATTGGTGTGTGTGCATTGCTTTTTTATTTATACAGTTCTTCCGAAGAATAATCGCATGTGGAAAATGCCCCCTTGTATTTAACCTTTTTTATTTTTATATATATATTTTTTTACATCTGGCCCCAAGTAAGAATATTTGTATGTACTATATATCCCCATTAGCTTCTGTTACAGGTAACTCTTTATTCACAATATTGCAGGGGCTATAGTTCAATAACCCAGGACTACAGTTGAATAGCCCTGGCGTAAAACCATTCTTTTACACCTGTTGGAGTCAGTTGGCGCACCATTGCACAATGCCTTCATAGAGCTATCTACTTGTAAGCCTACTAATAGCCATACAATATCAAACATACACAAAATTGTAACTTTATTAGGGAAATATCAAAAAGTAAGTCAAGTCATTATTTATAGGGAAATGTGAACAGGTTATTATATTGCAGCATTAAATTACGTTTTGCATCTTTGGTTCTTCCTTTTCATGGTTTGAGTGAAAGTAGCCAGATAGACCTAGCGGTAATTATATTATATTGCGGCAAACATTACATTTGGAACTTCATTTGGCCAAAGAAAATGTCTCAAAATAATGAAACAAAACAATTGTTGCACGGTCCCCCCAGCTGGACAACTTTCTCATAGCTTCTGAAGGGAAATGCTGTAGGAATGCTCAAACGGTGTCGCTCATTCAGCCGACAAAGTTTCAACCGGTTTTCCCCATTAAGCAGCGAGTCGGAGTCTGAGGCCGAGCCTTCTCTTGTCTCTACTCCTCCCGTTACGGGGTCTGAGACGCCGAAGCTTCCCACCATTAGCTCTGACAAATTGAAAACCCTAGTCATTGGCGACTCCATTACCCGCAGTAGACTTAAAACTAATCATCCAGCGATCATACACTGTTTACCAGGGGGCAGGGCTACCGACGTTAAGGCTAATCTGAAGATGGTGCTGGCTAAAGCTAAAACTGGCGAGTGTAGAGAGTATAGAGATATTGTTATCCACGTCGGCACCAACGATGTTAGGATGAAACAGTCAGAGGTCACCAAGCGCAACATAGCTTCTGCGTGTAAATAAGCTAGAAAGAGGTGTCGGCATCAAGTAATTGTCTCTGGCCCCCTCCCAGTTAGGGGGAGTGATGAGCTCTACAGCAGTCTCATAACTCAATCGCTGGTTGAAAACTGTTTTCTGCCCCTCCCAAAAGATAGAATTTGTAGATAGTTGGCCCTCTTTCTGGGACTCACCCACAAACAGGACCAAGCCTGGCCTGCTGAGGAGTGATGGACTCCATCCTAGCTGCAGGGGTGCTCTCATCTTATCTACCAACATAGACAAGGCTCTAACTCCTCTAGCTCCACAATGAAATAGGGTGCATGCAAGCCAGGCAACAGGCTGTTAGCCAGCCTGCCAGCTTAGTAGTCTGCCACCAGCACAGTCAGTGTAGTCAGCTCAGCTATCCCCATTGAGACAGTGTCTGTGCCTCGACCTAGGTTGGGCAAAACTAAACATGGCGGTGTTCACCTTAGCAATCTGACTAGGATAAAGACCTCCTCCATTCCTGCCATTATTGAAAGAGATCGTGATACCTCACATCTCAAAATAGGGCTACTTAATGTTAGATCCCTTACTTCAAAGGCAGTTATAGTCAATGAACTAAAACACTGATCATAATCTTGATGTGATTGGCCTGACTGAAACATGGCTTAAGCCTGATTAATTTACTGCGTTAAATGAAGCCTCACCTCCTGGTTACACGAGTGACCATATCCCCCGGGCATCCCGCAAAGGCGGAGGTGTTGCTAACATTTACGATAGCAAATTTCAATTTACAAAATAAAAATTATGTTTTCGTCTTTTGAGCTTCTAGTCATGAAATCTATGCAGCCTACTCAATCACTTTTTATAGCTACTATTTACAGGCCTCCTGGGCCATATACTATAATAATAATAATAATATATGCCATTTAGCAGACGCTTTTATCCAAAGCGACTTACAGTCATGTGTGCATACATTCTACGTATGGGTGGTCCCGGGAATCGAACCCACTACCCTGGCGTTACAAGCGCCATGCTCTACCAACTGAGCTACAGAAGGACCACATACAGCGCTCCTCATTGAGTTCCCTGAATTCCTATCGGACCTTGTAGTCATAGCGGATAATATTCTAATTTTTGGTGACTTTAATATTCACATGGAAAAGTCCACAGACCTACTCCAAAAGGCTTTCGGAGCCATCATCGACTCAGTGGGTTTTGTCCAACATGTCTCTGGACCTACTCACTGTCACTTCTTTCCACTCCTCTCCTCTTTTGACCTCACCCTCTCACCTTCCCCCCCTACTCACAAGGCAGGCAATACGCTCGACCTCATCTTTACTAGATGCTGTTCTTCCACTAACCTCACTGCAACTCCCCTCCAAGTCTCCGACCACTGCCTTGTATCCTTTTCCCTCTCGCTCTCATCCAACACCTCCCACACTGCCCCTACTCGGATGGTATCGCGCCGTCCCAACCTTCGCTCTCTCTCCCCCGCTACTCTCTCCCTTCCATCCTATCATCTCTTCCCTCCGTCTATCCTCCAGGCCGGCTCGGTCCTCCCCTCCCGCTTCAAACCTCTACATTTTCCTCCTCTGTCTCTGCTGCTAAAGCCACGCTAAATCCACCTATCTAACCCTGAATTTTGCCACCTTCTCCTCCCTCCTGAATCCTCCGCCCCCCCTCCTCTCCTCCCTCTCTGCAGACTCTCTATGTCCCCTATCCTCCACTCCTTCCGTGGCTCATGACTCATTGCGAGCTTCCGGGAAAAGCGGAAATGGATGCGGACCCATCTCTACATTTTCCTCCTCTGTCTCTGCTTGCCACTTTCTACCACGCTAAATTCCAAATCTAACCCTAGGAAGCTCTTTGCCACCTTCTCCTGCTCCTGAATCACTGCCCTCCCCTCCTTGCTCAGATGACTTCTCAACCATTTTGAAAAGAAGGTCGACGACATCCGATCCTCGTTTGCCAAACGACACCGCTGGTTCTGCTCACACTGCCCTATGCTCTGACCTCTTTCTCCCCCTCTCTCTCCAGATGAAATCTCGCGTCTTGTGACGGCCGGCCGCCCAACAACCTGCCCGCTTGACCCTATCCCCTCCTCTCTTCTCCAGACCATTTCCGGAGACCTTCTCCCTTACCTTCGCTCATCAACTCATCCCTCACCGTTGGCTACGTCCCTTCCGTCTTCAAGAGAGCGAGAGTTGCACCCTTCTGAAAAAACCTACACTCGATCCCTCCGATGTCAACAATTACAGACCAGTATCCCTTCTTTCTTTTCTCTCCAAAACTCTTGAACGTGCCGTCCTTGGCCAGCTCTCCCGCTATCTCTCTCTGAATGACCTTCTTGATCCAAATCAGTCAGGTTTCAAGACTAGTCATTCAACTGAGACTGCTCTCCTCTGTATCACGGAGGCGCTCCGCACTGCTAAAGCTAACTCTCTCTCCTCTGCTCTCATCCTTCTAGATCTATCGGCTGCCTTCGATACTGTGAACCATCAGATCCTCCTCTCCACCCTCTCCGAGTTGGGCATCTCCGGCGCGGCCCACGCTTGTTGTCCTACCTGACACCAGGTGGCGTGGCGAGAATCTGTCTCCTCACCACGCGCTCTCACCACTGGTGTCCCCAGGGCTCTGTTCTTGGCCCTCTCCTATTCTCGCTATACACCAAGTCACTTGGCTCTGTCATAACCTCACATGGTCTCTCTTATCATTGCTATGCAGACGACACACAATTAATCTTCTCCTTTCCCCCTTCTGATGACCAGGTGGCGAATCGCATCTCTGCATGTCTGGCAGACATATCAGTGTGGATGACGGATCACCACCTCAAGCTGAACCTCGGCAAGACGGAGCTGCTCTTCCTCCCGGGAAGGACTGCCCGTTCCATGATCTCGCCATCACGGTCGACAACTCCATTGTGTCCTCCTCCCAGAGCGCCAAGAACCTTGGCGTGATCCTGGACAACACCCTGTCGTTCTCAACTAACATTGGCCCGTTCCTGTAGGTTCATGCTCTACAACATCCGCAGAGTACGACCCTGCCTCACACAGGAAGCGGCGCAGGTCCTAATCCAGGCACTTGTCATCTCCCGTCTGGATTACTGCAACTCGCTGTTGGCTGGGCTCCCTGCCTGTGCCATTAAACCCTTCAACTCATCCAGAACGCCGCAGCCCGTCTGGTGTTCAACCTTCCCAAGTTCTCTCACGTCACCCCGCTCCTCCGTTCTCTCCACTGGCTTCCAGTTTCGCATCCGCTACAAGACCATGGTGCTTGCCTACGGAGCTGTGAGGGGAACGGCACCTCAGTACCTCCAGGCTCTGATCAGGCCCTACACCCAAACAAGGGCAGCGTTCATCCACCTCTGGCCTGCTCGCCTCCCTACCACTTACAGTCCAGCCCAGTCAAAACTGTTCGCTGCCCTGGCCCCCAATGGTGGAACAAACTCCCTCACGACGCCAGGACAGCGGAGTCAATCACCACCTTCCGGAGACACCTGAAACCCCACCTCTTTAAGGAATACCTAGGATAGGTTAAGTAATCCCTCTCACCCCACCCCCCTAAGTTTTAGATGCACTGACTGTCCCACTGGATGTCATAAGGTGAATGCACCAATTTGTAAGTCGCTCTGGATAAGAGCGTCTGCTAAATGACTTAAATGTAAATGTAAATGTATGTCATACTCTGGACCTAGTTTTGTCCCATGGAATAAATGTTGTGGATCTTAATGTTTTTCCTCATAATCCTGGACTATCGGACCACCATTTTATTATGTTTGCAATTGCAACAAATAATCTGCTCAGACCCCAACCAAGGAGCATCAAAAGTCGGGAAATAAATTCACAGACAACACAAAGATTCCTTGATGCCCTTCCAGACTCCCTCTGCCTACCAAAGGACGTCAGAGGACAAAAATCAGTTAACCACCTAGCTGAGGAACTCAATTTAACCTTGCGCAATACCCTAGATGCAGTTGCACCCCTAAAAACTAAAAACATTTCTCATAAGAAACTAGCTCTCTGGTATACAGAAAATACCCGAGCTCTGAAGCAAGCTTCCAGAAAATTGGAACGGAAATGGCGCCACACCAAAATGGAAGTCTTCCGACTAGCTTGGAAACACAGTACCGTGCAGTATCGAAGATCCCTCACTGCTGCTCGACCATCCTATTTTTCCAACTTAATTGAGGAAAATAAGAACAATCCGAAATGTATTTTTATTCTGTCGCAAAGCTAACTAAAAAGCAGCATTCCCCAAGAGAGGATGGCTTTCACTTCAGCAGTAATAAATTAATGAACTTCTTTGAGGAAAAGATCATGATTATTAGGAAGCAATTATTCCTTCAAAGTTCAGTTGTCCTGAGTCTGCACAACTCTACCAGGACCTAGAATCAAGAGAGACACTCAAATGTTTTAGTACTATATCTCTTGACACAATGATGAAAATAATCATGGCCTCTAAACCTTCAAGCTGCATACTGGACCCTATTCCAACTAAACTACTGAAAGAGCTGCTAAACGGCTCTCTATCCACCTGATGTGTACCAAACTCACTAAAAGTGGCAGTAATAAAGCTTCTCTTGAAAAAGCCAAACCTTGACCCAGAAAATATAAAAAACTATCGGCCTTATTTCAAATCTTCCATTCCTCTCAACATTTTTAGAAAAGGCTGTTGCGCATCAACTCACTGCCTTCCTGAAGACAAACAATGTATACGAAATGCTTCAGTCTGGTTGTAGACCCCATCATAGCACTGAGACTGCACTTGTGAAGTTGGTAAATTACCTTTTAATGGCATCAGACCGAGGCTCTGCATCTGTCCTCGTTCTCCTAGACCTTAGTGCTACTTTTGATACTATCGATCACCACATTCTTTTGGAGAGATTGGAAACCCAAATTGATCTACACGGACAAGTTCTGGCCTGGTTTAGATCTTATCTGTCGGAAAGATATCAGTTTGTCTCTGTGAATGGTTTGTCCTCTGACAAATCAACTGTAAATTTCGGTGTTCCTCAAGGTTCCGTTTAAGACCACTATTATTTTCACTATATATTTTACCTCTTGGGGATGTCATTCGAAAACATAATGTTAACTTTCACTGCTATGCGGATGACACACAGCTGTACATTTCAATGAAACATGGTGAAGCCCCAAAATTGCCCTCGCTAGAAGTCTGTGTTTCAGACATAAGGAAGTGGATGGCTGCAAACTTTCTACTTTTAAACTCGGACAAAACAGAGATACTTGTTCTAGGTCCCAAGAAACAAATAGATCTTCTGTTGAATCTGACAATGAATCTTAATGGTTGTACAGTCGTCTCAAATAAAACTGTGAAGGACCTCGGCGTTACTCTGGACCCTGATCTCTCTTTTGACGAACATATCAAGACTGTTTCAAGGACTGCTTTTTTCCATCTATGTAACATTGCAAAAATCACAAACTTTCTGTCCAAAAATGATGCAGAAAATTAATCCATGCTTTTGTTACTTCTAGGTTAGACTACTGCAATGCTCTACTTTCCGGCTACCTGGATAAAGCACTAAATAAACTTCAGTTAGTGCTAAATACGGCTGCTAGAATCCTGACTAGAACCAAAAAAATTGATCATATTACTCCAGTGCTAGCCTCCCTACACTGGCTTCCTGTTAAGGCAAGGGCTGATTTCAAGGTTTTACTGCTAACCTACAAAGTATTACATGGGCATGCTCCTACCGATCTCTCTGATTTGGTCCTGTCGTACATACCTGCACGTACGCTACAGTCACAAGACGCAGACCTCCTAATTGTCCCTAGAATTTCTAAGCAAACAACTGGAGGCAGGGCTTTCTCCTATAGAGCTCCATTTTTATGGAATGGTCTGCCTACTCATGTAAGATACGCAAACTCGGTCTCAACCTTTAAATCTTTACTGAAGACTCATCTCTTCAGTGGGTCATATGATTGAGTGTAGTCTGGCCCAGGAGTGTGAAGGTGAACGGAAAGGCTCTGGAGCAACAAACCGCCCTTGCGGTCTCTGCCTGGCCGGTTCCCCTCTTTCCACTGGGACTCTGCCTCTAACCCTATTACAGGGGCTGAGTCACTGGCTTACTGGGGATCTCTCATGCCGTCCCTGGAAGGGGTGCGTCACCTGAGTGGGTTGGGTTGTGCCGTGGCGGAGATCTTTGTGGGTTATACTCAGCCTTGTCTCAGAATGGTAAGTTGGTGGTTGAAGATATCCCTCTTGTGGTGTAGGGGCTGTGCTTTGGCAAAGTGGGCTGGGTTATATCCTTCCTATTTGGCCCTGTCCGGGGGTATCATCGGATGGGGCCACAGTGTCTCCTGACCCCTCCTGTCTCAGCCTCCAGTATTTATGCTGCAGTAGTTTATGTGTCGGGGGGCTAGGGTCAGTTTGTTTTATCTGGAGCACTTCTCCTGTCTTATCCGGTGTCCTGTGTGAATTTAAGTATGCTCTCTCTAATTCTCTCTTTCTTTCTCTCTCTCAGATGACCTGAGCCCTAGGACCATGCCTCAGGACTATCTGGCATGATGACTCCTTGCTGTCCCCAGTCCACCTGGCCGTGCTGCTGCTCCAGTTTCAACTGTTCTGCCTGCGGCTATGGAATCCTGACCTGTTCACCGGACGTGCTACCTGTCCCAAACATGCTGTTTTCAACTCTCTAGAGACAGCAGGAGTGGTAGAGATACTCTGAATGATCGGCTATGAAAAGCCAACTGACATTTACTCCTGAGGTGCTGACTTGCTGCACCCTCGACAACTACTGTGATTATTATTATTTGACCATGCTGGTCATTTATGAAAATTTGAACATCTTGGCCATGTTCTGTTATAATCTCCACCTGGCACAGCCAGAAGAGGACTGGCCACCCCTCATAGCCTGGTTCCTCTCTGGGTTTCTTCCTAGGTTTTTCTAGGGAGTTTTTCCTAGCCACCGTGCTTCTACACCTGCATTGCTTGCTGTTTAGGGTTTTAGGCTGGGTTTCTGTACAGCACCGAGATATCAGCCTTGTCTCAGAATGGTAAGTTGGTGCCATCCGTTTTGTCACTAAAGCACCTTATACTACCCACCACTGTGACTTGTATGCTCTAGTCGGCTGGCCCTCGCTACATATTCGTCGCCAGACCCACTGGCTTCAGGTCATCTACAAGGCCATGCTAGGCAAAGCTCCTCCTTATCTCAGCTCACTGGTCACGATGGCAACACCCATCCGTAGCACGCGCTCCAGCAGGTGTATCTCATTGATCATCCCTAAAGCCAACACCTCATTCGGCCGCCTTTCGTTCCAGTACTCTGCTGCCTATGACTGGAACGAATTGCAAAAATCGCTGAAGTTGGAGACTTTTATCTTCCTCACCAACTTCAAAACATCAGCTAGCTGAGCAGCTAACCGATCGCTGCAGCTGTACATAATCTATTGGTAAATAGCACACCCATTTTCACCTACCTCATCCCCACAGTTTTTTATTTATTTACTTTTCTGCTCTTTTGCACACCAATATCTCTACCTGTACATGATCATCTGATCATTTATCACTCCAGTGTTAATCTGCAATATTGTAATTATTCGCCTACCTCCTCATGCCTTTTGCACACATTGTATATAGACTCCCCTTTTTTCTCTGTGTTATTGACTTGTTAATTGTTTATTCCATGTGTAACTCTGTGTTGTCTGTTCACACTGCTATGCTTTATCTTGGCCAGGTCACAGTTGCAAATGAGAACCTGTTCTCAACTAGCCTACCTGGATAAATAAAGGTGAAATAAAAATATAAAAAAATAAAATAAATAAAAAATCAGCTGGTGTACGAATGGCTATATAAATAAATTGGATTTGATAAACTAATGATAAATACAAAGTTCTAACTTAATTTAGCCAATGAAATTGCCTCAACAAAATTAAACAAAACACTTTTTGAATATTTAAAGAACTGGTGTACGCTGTGTCGGCAGGATAGAACAGCAGTTTCTGATAAGACAAGGGGCGGCGGACTATTTATTTTTGTAAATAACAGCTGAGGCACGATATCTAAGGAAGTCTGTAAGTTTTGCTGAAGACCACACTATCTACCTAGAGAGTTTATCTGTATATTTCGTAGCCGTTTACATACCACTACAGACTTATGCTGTCACGAAAACCGCACTCAATGAGCTTTATTCCACCATAAGCAAACAGGAAAACGCTCACCCAGATAAGTAGCTCCTAGTGGCCAGGGACTTTTAATGCAGGGAAACTTAAATCCATTTTACCAAATTTCTATCAGCATGTTAAATGTGCAACCAGAGGGGGAAAAAACTGGACCACCTTTACCCCACACAGACGCATACAAAGCTCTCCCTCGCCCTCCATGCGGCAAATCTGACCATAATTCTATCCTCCTGATTACTGCTTACAAGCAAAAATTTAAGCAGGAAGCACCGGTGACTCGATCAATAAAAAGTGATCAGATGAAGCAGATGTTAAGCTAGAGGAATGTTTTGTTAGCACAGACTGGAATATGTTCCGGGATTCCTCCGATGGCTTTGAGGAGTACACCACATCAGTCATTGGCTTCATTAATAAGTGCATTGTTGACATCATCCCCACAGTGACTGTACGTATATACCCCAACCAGAAGCCATGGATTACAGGCAACATCCGCACTGAGCTAAAAGCTAGAGCTGCCACTTTCAAGGAACGGGACTTTAACCAGGAAGCTTATAATAAATCCCGCTATACCCTCCGACGAACCATCAAACAGGCAAAGCATCATTACAGGACAAAGATCGAACTGCACCTGCTCTGATGCTCGTCGGATGTGGCAGGGCTTGCAAACCATTACAGACTTAGAAAGGGAAGCACAGCCGAGAGCTGCCCAGTGACACGAGCCTACCAGATGAGCTAAACTACTTCTGTGCTCGCTTCGAGGAAAATAACACTGAAAAATGCATGAGAGCACCAGCTGTTATGGAAGACTGTGTGATCACGCTCTCCGCAGCCGATGTAAGTAAGACCTTTAAAACCTGTTAAGCCTACCCCCTACTTTTTCGAACATTCTGTTAAAAAAATCGCCAACATTTCAGCATCCTGCTACTCATGCCAGGAATGTGTGGATAGAAAACACTCTGACGTTTCTAAAACTGGTTAAATCACGGCTGTGACTATAACAGAGCCTGTGTTTCATCGAAAAGCGCAAGAAAAACTGATCACCGAAAACTGGGGAAAATATCCATGCGCCACTTGCATGTATTGTCTATGGGAAACCAAATTACATGGGGCTGAGATTGCAAGTCCTACAGCTTCCACACGATGTCGCCAGTCTTGTCAATTGCATGGGCTTTGTTTCTTGGTCAAACGAGTAAGAGAGAGCCCATTCCTTCCGGTCTCCGACAGGATGTTTTGGCAGAGAAATTTCCGACCATGATTTTAAGACGTGGAGCTATTGAATACACATCGCCCCGTGATCAATTTGATAGATTATTAACGTTTACTAATACCTAAAGTTGGATTACAAAAGTGTTTTGTGAAAGTTTATCGTCGACTTTTTTAATTTTAAAAAATGACGTTGCGTTTTAAAACGCTGTTTTTTCCTGGATCACACACTTTTCATAGATCGATATTTAGGGTATATATGGACCGATTTAATCGAAAAAAAGACCCAATAGTGATGTTTGTGGGACATCTAGGAGTGCCAACAAAGAAGCTCGTCAAAGGTAATGAATGTTTTATATTTTATTTCTGCGTTTTGTGTAGCGCCGGCTATGCTAATTATTTTGTTTACGTCCCCTTCAGGTATTTCGGGGTGTTGCATGCTATCAGATAATAGCTTCTCATGCTTTCGCCGAAAAGCATTTTAAAAATCTGACTTGTTGGCTGGATTCACAACGAGTGTAGCTTTAATTCAGTACCCTGCATGTGTGTTTTAATGAACGATTGAGTTTTAACGAGTGCTATTAGCATTTAGCGTAGCGCATTTGCATTTCCAGATGGCTAGATGGCTCGCCTGCGTGTCGGGTGCGCTTAAGAGGTTAAACAGGTCAACATTCACAAGGCCGGAGGGCCAGACTGATTACTAGGACGTGTACTGTGAGCATGTGCTGACCAACTGGCAAGTGTCTTTACTGACATTTTCAACCTCTCCCTGTCCGAGTCTGTAACATCAACATGTTTTAAGCAGCCACCATAGTCCCAGTGCCCAAGAACACTAAGGTAACCTGCCAAAATTACTACCGACCCATAGCACTCACATCTGTAGCCATGAAGTGCTTTGAAAGGCTGGTCATGGCTCACATCAACACCATTATCCCAGAAACCCTAGACCCACTTCAATTTGCATACCGCCCTAACAGATCCACAGATTATGCAATCTCTATTGCACTCCACACTTCCCTTTCCCACCTGGATAAAAGGAACACCTATGCGATAATGCTATTCATTGACTACAGCTCAGCATTCAACACCATAGTGTCCTCAAAGTTCATCAATAAGCTAAGGACCCTGGGACTAAACACCTCCATCTGCAACTGGATCCTGGACTTCCTGACAGGACGCCCCCAGGTGGTAAGGGTAGGGAACAACACATGCGCCACAATGATCCTTAACACAGGGGCCCCTCAGGGGTGCATGCTCAGTCCCCTCCTGTACTCCCTGTTCACTCATGACTGCACGACCAGGCACAACTCCAACACCATCATTAAGTTTGCTGATGACACAACAGGGGTAGGCCTGATCACCGACAATGACGAGACAGCCTGTAGGGAGGAGGTCAGAGACCTTGCCGTCTGGTGCCAGGACAACAACCTCTCCCTCAACATGATCAAGACAAAGGAGATGATTGTGGACTACAGGAAAATGAGGACCGAGCACGCCCCCATTCTCATCGACAGGGCTGTAGAGGAGCAGGTTGAAAGCTTCAAATTTCTTGGTGTCCACATGACCAACAAACTAACATGGTCCAAGCACACCAAGACAATCATGAAGAGGGCACGACAAAACCTATTCCCCCTCAGGAGACTGAAAAGATTTGGCATGGGTCCTCAGATTCTCAAAAGGTTCTACAGCTGCACCATCGAGAGCATCCTGACTAGTTGCATCACTGCCTGGTATGGCAACTGCTCGGCCTCCGGCCGCTAGGCACTACAGAGGGTAGTGCGTATGGCCGGCCCAGTACATCACTGTAGCAAAGCTTCCTGCCATCCATGACCTCTATACCAGTCGGTGTCATAGGAAGGCCCGTAAAAATTGTCAAAGACTCCAGCCACCATAGTCATAGACTGTTCTCTCTGCTACCGCAAGGCAGGTAGTACCCGGAGCTCCAAGTCTAGGTCCAAGAGGCTTTTAAACAGCTTATACCCATAAGCCATAAGACTCCTGAACATCTAGTCAAATGGCTACCCAGACTATTTGCATTGCCCCCCCCCAAACCCATATTTTACACTGCTGCTACTCTGTTGTTGTCACGACTTCCGCCGAGGTAGGCTCTCCTGCCCGTTCGGGCTGTGCTCGGCGGTCGTCGTCACCGTCCTATTAGCCACTACCGATCCCTTTTCGGTTATCTGTTGGTTTTGTCTGATTGTTTTCACCTGTGTGTTAGTTTATTAGTTTCTGTATATAATGTAGGTTGTCCCGCCCTTGTTTTGTGCGGGGTTGTTTGTTTTGTCATTTCGTTTTGGCTGTCTGTGTTTTTTGTGTTTTATTTCTCCGGTTTGTCTGTTATTTCCTGTTTTGGATATTTTTCACCCTGTTTGTATTTTGGGTTGTCCGTGTTTATTGTTGTTCACCGGAGAATAAACCTCTATTCATTATTTGCTCTCTGCGCCTGATTCCACCCACCTTTACTAGGCGTGACAGTTGTTGTTGTTGTTGTTGTTGTTGTTGTTATCTATGCATAGTCACTTGCATAGTCACAATAACTCTACCTACATGTACATATTACCTCAATTACTTTGACTAACCAGTGCCCCCGCACATCGACTCTGTACCGGTACCCCCCTGTATATAGTATTGCTATTGTTATTTTACAGCTGCTATTTAATTACTTGTTATTTTTAATTCTTGTTAGTTATTTTTATTTTTTAACTGCATTGTTGGTTAGCGGCTCGTAAGTAAGCATTTCACTGTAAGGACACCTGTTGTATTCAGAGCATGTGACTAATACAATTTGATTTGATTCTTAAATAGGCCTTCAATAATGATATACAATAATAATAATGAGAAAACAAATGATAATAAATATGAAAACATAAACTAAAAAATAAATTGCTTCAAACCTGAATATCGAGTTGCATACAGTCTACTTGACAGCACCAATGTTCTTCTCATCTTTGTCCAATAGAAAATTAAAACTTGTCCCCACGGAGGTCATTTCCCTTGCTGGCTTCTGTTTACTATACTCTTTCTAACTTTTGTTTTACTTCAATAAAAAAAGGCTTCCATCATCGCAAACAACAGTAGCCAAGGCTCCGTTCACTTTTTTATTTTTTATTTTATTTCACCTTTATTTAACCAGGTAGGCTATTTGAGAACAAGTTCTCATTTACAACTGCGACCTGGCCAAGATAAAGCATAGCAGTGTGAACAGACAACACAGAGTTACACATGGAGTAAACAATTTACAAGTCAATAACACAGTAGAAAAAAAGAGAGTCTATATACATTGTGTGCATAAGGCATGAGGAGGTAGGCGAATAATTACAATTTTGCAGATTAACACTGGAGTGATAAATTATCAGATGGTCATGTACAGGTATAGATATTGGTGTGCAAAAGAGCAAAAAAGTAAATAAATAAAAACAGTATGGGGATGAGGTAGGTAAAATTGGGTGGGCTATTTACCGATAGACTATGTACAGCTGCAGCGATCGGTTAGCTGCTCAGATAGCAGATGTTTGAAGTTGGTGAGGGAGATAAAAGTCTCCAACTTCAGCGATTTTTGCAATTCGTTCCAGTCACAGGCAGCAGAGAACTGGAACGAAAGGCAGCCAAATGAGGTGTTGGCTTTAGGGATGATCAGTGAGATACACCTGCTGGAGCGCGTGCTATGGGTGGGTGTTGCCATCGTGACCAGTGAACTGAGATAAGGCGGAGCTTTACCTAGCATGGACTTGTAGATGACCTGGAGCCAGTGGGTCTGGCGACGAATATGTAGCGGGGGCCAGCCGACTAGAGCATACAGGTCGCAGTGGTGGGTGGTATAAGGTGCTTTAGTAACAAAACGGATGGCACTGTGATAAACTCCATCCAGTTTGCTGTGTAGAGTGTTGGTAGCTATTTTGTAGATGACGTCGCCAAAGTCGAGGATCGGTAGGATAGTCAGTTTTACTAGGGTAAGGTTGGCGGCGTGAGTGAAGGAGGCTTTGTTGCGGAATAGAAAGCCGACTCTAGATTTGATTTTAGATTGGAGATGTTTGATATGAGTCTGGAAGGAGAGTTTACAGTCTAGCCAGACACCTAGGTACTTATAGATGTCCACATATTCAAGGTCGGAACCATCCAGGGTGATGATGCTAGTCGGGCGTGCGGGTGCAGGCAGCGAACGGTTGAAAAGCATGCATTTGGTTTTACTAGCGTTTAAGAGCAGTTGGAGGCCAAGGAAAGAGTGTTGTATGGCATTGAAGCTCACAGGTGTGCCTTGTTAAAAGTTCACTTGTGGAAGTTCTTTCCTTCTTAATGTGTTTGAGCCAATCAGTTGTGTTGTGGGGTGGTATACAGAAGATAGCCCTATTTGGTAAAAGACCAAGTCCATATTATGGCAAGAACAGCTCAAATAAGCAAAGAGAAACGACAGTCCATCATTATTTTAAGACATGAAGGACAGTCAA
>NC_060182.1:88161594-88319094 GCF_021184085.1 Oncorhynchus gorbuscha
AAGACGCGAATAGGCATATTACCTACTACTGTTATGTAACTACCGCAACGAATGGAAAACAGGCTTACACATACAGCTAGCTAGCAAACATGAGCTATTGGCCAACACTCCCCTGTCAAGCGCTCGTCGGTCTTCCTCTTCTAACGTTAGCTAATGTTTGATGTTTTGTACTTGTCATTTTGTGGACTGAATGATAACTAATGTCACAGTTTTGAAACATGAGCCTGCATGGTGACGGTCACGTTAACTTAGTTTGTTTAGCAAATTGCATGGCTTGATACTTTACCTGCCTTTTTGGGATTTGACAGACTGCACTTGCAAATCCCAGCGGCAGAGTAACGTTAGCCAGTGTAGCTAGCTAAATTAGCTAACCGTTGCCATTTCATTAACTAGCTAACCGGTTATTTAGCTAGCTAACGTTAATCACCGTCAGCAAATTTAGTAGCTAGATAAATTAATCTAACATTATTATCTAACGTTAGCTCGTTAGAAATATAGCTAGCTGGACAACTTACCATTTTTCAGCTCATGTTTCACAGTAAACGGTTCACCTTCTCTAGAAGATCCTTCCATCGAAGATGGCATTGTATTCCAAATGTGCCCAACGATACACTTGCTGGCTAGCACATCAGTAACATTACTTAGAGTTTGAAATTACAGAAACACATGTAGCTAGCTATATTTAGTTTCAATGTGGTGTTGACCAGCTAGCTTTGATTGAAAAAAATTGGGTTAGCTTGTCAAGCAAAACAAAAATGTGTCAAAACAAGACAGCTTAGAGGGGGAGGGGTAACCACTACTACACCTTCAAGACCAAGCCCCCCTTCAGCTGTGATTGGGGTTGCTATGTGGAGTATTAACATCTGATTGGGCCCATTTTGCTATACGTGCCCGATAGGCCATACTTCCTGCCCCCTTATTGGTCAAATAATTGGCAGCGAATATCAGTGTCCTCCTCCTCACGAGACGAGAGCAACGCCGGCTGGAAATATAGACGAACAGAGAAGAGCATCTCAAACATCTCTCGTAGTTGTCTTTTGCCACCACCTTATGGTGGTGAAATGAAAATAAATGTTGATAATCAACATATAGCCTAACTAAACCCATATGATAGATTGTGTAATTTGTGATTTATACGAACTAACAAATTGAAACTTCATCAAATACTGCAACAAAAAGTGTAATGGATGATTATTGTGGTGCATCAGCTCTCAGCAAACAGTACTAATCCACTTCAGTTGTGTAACATTTTGTATTTTATTTAACCTTTATTTTATCAGGGAGTCTTGACACCAAGGTCTCTTTTACAGATAAACCCCGAATTACGTAAATTACAGAAAATACACACATCAAAATATAAACGCAAGCAAAAAGAAAAACATGGTCATAAAAAAACACACATTCATCAGTAATAAGGTCCTCAATCAGGTTTCTGAATGACCCTAGAGGCACCAAAACATCACATTTAAGAACATATAGTTACTAACATGGTTGCATGCCATTTGGGCAATGAAGCACGAGGGAAACAAGCCGTTGCTTCTACAAGTTGCCCTTGGCGACCGGGTTGGTTGCTGTCCAAGGTGCTAGTTTGCCACTACAACTCGCAAGATAGTTTGAAGATACTCGACCAATTTTTGTTCGACTCTTGTAATTGCTGCGGTGAAAATGGCTTGGGAACGAAATCGTCTCCGACTGCTCTGCATGCTGTCCATTACTTTTGCGTTTTTCATTGTCGAGGTTGTCGTCAGCCGTATGACTGCTTCCCTGTCAATGCTGTCGTACTCTTTCCATATGCTGCCCGGTGTCATTGCCCTGGTTGTGGCCCTGATTGCTGTGCACTTCTCCGAGAAAACTCAAGCAACGAGTCAAAATACTTTCGGATGGATCAGAGCAGAAGTGATGGGTGCTCTGGTCAACGCCGTATTCCTAACTGCCATGTGCTTTTACCATCAGTATTGAGGCAGGCGAGCGGTTCACAGTGCCTCACGAGATTGAAAGTCCCGGAGTGGTTATTGGAGTTGGAGCTGCGGGACTTCTTGTAAACTTGCTCGGTCTTTTGTTGTTTCACGAACACGCAGGACACGGTCACTCGCATGGTGGCTCTCGTGGAATTAACACACTTCACAAATCCGAGAGAGTAGGGAGAGAATCCTTTGAAGATGAAACCAGTAGGCCTATCCTGTTTGATTGCAGTCTGAAGACAGGGGATCTCAGAGCAGGTCCAGGAGGAGATCACGGTATGTCTGTTGTATTTACCTTTTCTTCTGTAGTTGTTTGATCATTGTTGCTGTATGAGTAATGTTCTTTGTGATCATCAATTAACACAATGTTTAGTGAAGGGAAATGAATACACTACTGTTTAAAGTGATACTTCAGGATTTTGGTTTGGCAGTGAAGCAATTTATCTACTTGCCCAGAGTCAGATGAACTCGTGGATGGCATTTTTATGTCTCTGCGTGCAGTTTGAAGGACGTTGCTAACTAGCGTTAGCGCAATGACTGGAAGTCTATGGTAACTGCTAGCATGTTAGTTAAAAATCCAACAGAGGTCACAATCCTGCAAATTCATTTGTATTACATTTTTAGTAGACAATCTTATCCAGAGCAACTTACATGAGCAATTAGGGTTAAGCACCTTGCTCAAGGGCACATGGAAATATTTTTCACCAGCTCAGGGATTCAAACCAGCAACCTTTTGTTTACTGGCCTATCGCTCTTAACTGCTAAACTACCTGCTGGTCTAATCCGTTGCCCTAATCTGTTTGTAGATGAACACAAGGTAGCCTAATAGTTAGAGGGATAATGAGGGTAGGCATATATAAATGAGAACATATAGAAGGGTCTTTGTATAAAGGCCTGTATTATTCATCATTCAGGATTCTTATGCTTAGCCTGGGTACCAGTCTATTTGTGTTAACATTCTACTCCTTGTACTCCATGTCATATGTTATCACCAATCAGGTCTTTTATGCTCAATACTCCACAGAAATCCCCAATAAGGACAACCTTGTGGTCCACATGAAGGACATCACCCTGGAGGATTGGAACGAGAGCCATCCTGACTCTGCTTCACAGCTCAACATGCAGGGTGTCTTCCTCCACATGCTGGGTGATGCCCTCGGCTCTGTCATTGTTGTGGTCAACGCTCTCACCTTCACCTATGTGTGGAAGCCTTGCCATGCTGGAGAGACCTGTGTCAACCCATGCTACAACAGCCACGACTACACTGACCACCACCAACAACATGTCAATGTTACACTGATCACCATGCTTGGTAGTAGTACCCAGACTACAGTGCACCTCGCTGGCCCTTGCTGGGTGCTCTACTTCGACCCCACACTCTGCATCATTATGGCGGGCTTCTTACTCTATACCACCTTCCCTCTCCTGAAGGAGTCAGTCCTCATCCTCCTGCAGACTGTTCCGGAACAGATAGATATGCCCTAGCTGCTGGGGAGGCTCAGGGGCCTGGATGGTGTGTTGGCTGTCCACGACCTACACATCTGGCAGCTGGCAGGGAGCAGGATCATTGCCACGGCACACATCAAATGCCTAGACCCAGCTTCCTACATGGATGTGGCCATGCGAATTAAAGGCCTCTTTCATGATGAGGGTATCCATGCCACAACAGTTCAACCAGAGTTTGTTACTGTTAACTTTGAATCTAATATTTACGTCTGTGAGCTGTCCTGTGGGAAGCAGTGTGCCCCGAAGCTGTGCTGTGGAAACTTTGACAGAACAGGACTGGGAGGACATGTTAGAGAAGAGGTTGTTTCTTATCAGTATCACTCAATACAACACGCCAACCTCAATACAACAGTCACCCTCTGCAGTGACCATCAAGCTACTGTAACTGGCACGCAGAGCCCCAAGGCTGCCATTTATACAGGGGCAAAATCCTCAGAGTCACAATGAATGTGATTATACATTGGGAACTTGAAACATGTTGAGAGGTTCAATTTAACTTTATATAGTATACTTTGTGCCACAGCAGGAGGCATCGTAAGTGATACTCATCCAACAACATTCCTAGTGTCTGGATATTCTGCCTACTGTGTCTAATGTGAAGCAGTTGGTGCAGACTCAGTGAACAAGTAGTATTACATTCTCTGTGTCGTGTCTGGACTATCATTAAAAGTGAAGACTGTTATTTTATCAAATCAATTCTCTGTGTAATTTAATTACACGATTAAACTAATCATGTAACTTGAATTAACTAGGAAGTCGGGGCACCATGGAAAAATCATGTTTACAAAGTGTCAATTTCCCAAAATAACTCTTCAGATATTTTCATATCTTATCGATTAGTCATTCTCATTAATGTATTATTATTACCTCATCAGTAGTTCTCATTACTGAACGTCACAAACCCTTGAATATCTGCATGAACCCTAGCCTAAATCACGAATCAGCGATATACAAATTGGCGTAATTATTTATTTACTAACTAACTAAATAATCACACAGAATTACATAACAAACAAACAGTAGATATCTGGGTTACTACATGATACAAAGAAAAAGTCCCTAGCAGACGAAGCCGATATGACGAATGAAGGGTGGGGACTGAGAAAGAGCGGGAAAGACAAAATGAATTCACTACACACAGTTAATAATTGTATTAATTGAAATGCTAATCCTTTGCACATGGACCAGCGCTCATTTGAGAATAATTGCAGTGTATATATTTACGCCCGTATGTCGTTGTTGTCTTCTCTGTTGGAATGCGGTCTGTCTGCTGGAGAGTCAATCGACAGAAAGTCTCTGGTTGTGTTCAGAATGGATACGCCAGGTGTACCCATGGTGGTCGCATAGAATAGATGTTTCGGCGGTTGTCGGTATTCTTGTCCTAGACTTACATAATTTCCAGCTGCATACTAGTAATTATACGTCTAGGATTTACTCTTATTCTGGAGTGATCAATAGTCTCAGAGTTGAACCATTTCCAGCCGTGTAGCCAAACCTACAGCAGTATGGTCTCCGTGGCCTATAGAGTTTTAGTTATTAACCATTTCAACATGTGGCGTCAGCTCCATATTTTCTGGTCTAATGTAAATTTTGTAGGAAGTGGGTTTAATACTCTGGGGAAGAAGGGGCAGGTCTATGACGCCTAATGTGATGTCTGGGCTCAATTTTATATGACAATCCATACTCTCATTTAGAAGGTTAACATCACATTACATCTTTTCACAAATGTTTAATCACATACGTTTCATAATATTTTGATGTAAACCTGACTGCTGGGAAATGTACACTTTGAGAGATACAGTTATGTGTGTTTCCTGTCCTTCATGAGATCACCAAATGAAACACTCTTCATGACTGTCCCTTAAGTGTCCACGGACCACTCCCACATTCTTAACAATAGTTGTTTCATTATTCAAACTTTTGATGTCCAATTGTCTCTCTGTGTTCCACAGTTTACATTCCAATCTCAAACACTACAGAGCATAGAGGCAGTGTATTATATGACCACCATAAAACAGCCAACTTCCGGCTCTCCCTGTCATGTTTTGTCTTATATTGTCTTGTCATTATGCTTTCCCTTCTGTTCGTTTTCCCCCTGCTGGTCTTTTTAGGTTCGTTCCCTTTTTTCTCTCTCCCTCCCTCTCTCTCTTCTCTCTATCGTTCCGTTCCTGCTCCCAGCTGTTCCTATTCCCCTAATCAATCATCTAATCTTTTCACACCTGTTCCGTATCTTGCCCTCTGATTAGAGTCCCTATTTCTCCCCTTGTCTTCCGTTTCTGTCCTGTCGGATCCTTGTATATTGTTCGCCGTGCTGTGTCTTGTTTCCCTCAGATGCTGCGTGTGAGCAGGTGTCTGAGTCTGCTACGGTCGGTGCCTTCCCGAGGCAACCTACAGTTTATGGTCGAGTCTCCAGTCTGTCCTCGTCACTACGAGTGGAATTAGTTTCTTATGTTTTGTTTTCTGCTCCGATTTGTCTAGGAGTATTGCCTATTTTCCTTTACTGGAATAAAGACTCTGTTTTCGCCAAGTCGCTTTTGGGTCCTCATTCACCTGCATAACAGAAGGATCAGACCAAAAATGGACCCAGCGACTATGGATTCTCTCTACTCTACTCTCGAGTTCCAGGGAGCGATGCTCGGCAGACACGAGCAGGAATTGTCTGCTGCTCGGCATGCCGTTGAGACCCTGGCCGCTCAGGTCTCCGACCTCTCAGGACAGTATCAGAGTCTTCGTCTCGTGCCACCAGCTACTTCCGGGTCTTCCGAGCCTCCGGAACCTAGGGTTAATAACCCACCATGTTATTCTGGGCAGCCCACTGAGTGCCGCTCCTTTCTCACCCAGTGTGATATAGTGTTCTCTCTCCAACCCAACACATACTCAAGAGAGAGAGCTCGGATTGCCTACATCATATCACTCCTTACTGGTCGGGCTCGGCAGTGGGGCACAGCTATCTGGGAGGCAAGCGCTGAGTGTACTAACAATTATCTGAACTTTAAAGAGGAGATGATAAGGGTTTTTGATCGTTCAGTTTTTGGGAAAGAAGCTTCCTGGTCCCTGTCTTCCCTATGTCAAGGTAATCGATCCATAACGGATTACTCTATAGAGTTTCGCACTCTTGCTGCCTCCAGTAACTGGAACAAGCAGGCGTTGCTCGCTCGTTTTCTGGAGGGACTCCACGCTAAGGTTAAGGATGAGATTCTCTCTCGGGAGGTTCCATCCAGCGTGGATTCTTTGATTGAACTCGCTATTCGCATTGAACGACGGGTAGATCTTCGTCACCGAGCTCATAGAAGAGAGCTCGCGTTAACTGTGTCTCCCCTCTCTCCGACACTACCATCTTTCCCCACTGACTCAGGTGTTGAGCCCATGCAGCTGGGGGTATTCGCATTTCGACTAAGGAGAGGGAACGGAGAATCACCAACCGCCTCTGTCTCTATTGCGGTTCCGCTGGTCATTTTGTCATTTCATGTCCAGTTAAAGGCCAGAGCTCATCAGTAAGCGGAGGGCGACTGATAAGCGCTACTAGACGGTCCTCTCCGTCAAGTACCTGTACTACCTTACCGGTCCATCTACGCTGGACCGGATCGGCAGCTTCCTACAGTGCATTAATAGACTCTGGGGCGGAGGGCTGTTTTATGGACGAAGCCTGGGCTCGGGAACATGACATTCCTCTCAGACAGTTAGGGGAGCCCACGGTCATGTTTGCCTTGGATGGTAGTCCTCTCCCCAGTATATTATGTGAAACACTACCTTTAACCCTCACTGTATCTGGTAACCATAGTGAGACCATTTATTTTTTGATTTTTTGTTCACCTTTTACACCTGTTGTTTTGGGTCATCCCTGGCTTGTGTGTCATAATCCTTCTTTTGATTGGTCTAGTAATTCTATCCTTTCCTGGAACGTTTCTTGTCATGTGAAGTGTTTAATGTCTGCAATTTCTCCTGTTTGTTCTGCTCCCTCTTCACAGGAGGAACCTGGTGATTTGACAGGAGTGCCGGAGGAATATCATGGTCTGCGCACGGTCTTCAGTCGGTCCAGAACCAACTCCCTTCCTCCTCACCGGTCGTATGATTGTTGTTCTGATCTCCTCAAGAAGCGTTTTGCATCCGCTCCTATCCTTGTTGCACCTGACGTCACTAAACAGTTTATTGTCGAGGTTGACGCGTCGGGGTGGGCGTGGGAGCCATTCTGTCCCAGCGCTCCGATACTGACGATGGGGTCCACCCTTGCGCGTATTTTTCTCATCGCCTGTCACCGTCGGAACGTAACTATGATGTGGCTAACCGTGAACTGCTCGCCATCCGTTTAGCCCTAGGCAAATGGCGACAGTGGTTGGAGGGGGCGACCGTTCCTTTTGTCGTTTGGACTGACCAAAGGAACCTTGAGTACATCCGTTCTGCCAAACGACTGAATGCGCGTCATGCTCGTTGGGCGTTGTTTTTCGCTCGTTTCGAGTTCGTTATTTCTTATTGCCCGGGTACTAAGAACACCAAGCCTCATGCTTTATCCCGTCTCTTTAGTTCTTCTGTGGCTTCTACTGTTCCCGAAGGGATCCTTCCTGTTGGGCGTGTTGTCGGGTTGACTGTCTGGGGAATTGAGAGACAGGTTAAGCAAGCACTCACGCACACTGCGTCGCCGCGCGCTTGTCCTAGTAACCTTCTTTTCGTTCCTGTTTCTACTCGTCTGGCTGTTCTTCAGTGGGCTCACTCTGCCAAGTTAGCTGGCCATCCCGGCGTTCGAGGTACTCTTGCTTCTATTCGCCAGCGCTTTTGGTGGCCTACTCAGGAGCGTGACACGCGCCGTTTCGTGGCTGCGTGTTCGAACTGCGCGCAGAATAAGTCTGGTAATTTTTTTTCTGCTTCTGCTCCTGGTCTTGCTGGGTCTCAGTCTGTTCCCTGCCACCGCATCTCTCCTGTTCTTGTTCCTGCCCTTGCTGTGTCTCAGTCTGTCCCTAGTTGTTACTCTCCTGGCCTGTTTGGTCCTGTTTGCTCTAAAGCTTTCAGTTCTCTACCCGTGTCTCATTTTTTTTTTTTAGAGTAGTACCCTAGTTTCCCTTTTTTCGTTTTCCGTTACGGTCCTGAGGAGAGGAGTTGGGTTCTTTCTCGGGACGTGCTGGACCGTTTGTGATCTATGATTTCCTCCGTTGCCGCCAGTGTTCCTCCTCGAGAGCGCCAGGAGGCGCTCGGTGAGTGGGGGGTACTGTCATGTTTTGTCTTATATTGTCTTGTCATTATGCTTTCCCTTCTGTTCGTTTTCCCCTGCTGGTCTTTTTAGGTTCGTTCCCTTTTTCTCTCTCCCTCCCTCTCTCTCTTCTCTCTATCGTTCCGTTCCTGCTCCCAGCTGTTCCTATTCCCCTAATCAATCATCTAATCTTTTCACACCTGTTCCGTATCTTGCCCTCTGATTAGAGTCCCTATTTCTCCCCTTGTCTTCCGTTTCTGTCCTGTCGGATCCTTGTATATTGTTCGCCGTGCTGTGTCTTGTTTCCCTCAGATGCTGCGTGTGAGCAGGTGTCTGAGTCTGCTACGGTCGGTGCCTTCTCGAGGCAACCTACAGTTTATGGTCGAGTCTCCAGTCTGTCCTCGTCACTACGAGTGGAATTAGTTTCTTATGTTTTGTTTTCTGCTCCGATTTGTCTAGGAGTATTGCCTATTTTCCTTTACTGGAATAAAGACTCTGTTTTCGCCAAGTCGCTTTTGGGTCCTCATTCACCTGCATAACACTCCCCCTCTACGAGAGAGAACACGCTGTAGAGAGGACCCACTGTAACCTGATCCTTCAGATCATCACAGGAGAGTTATGACATTCCCCTTTACGAGAGAGAACACACTGTAGAGAGGACGCACTGTAACCTGATCCTTCTGATCATCACAGGAGAGTTATGACATTCCCCTCTACGAGAGAGAACACGCTGTAGAGAGGACCCACTGTAACCTGATCCTTCAGATCGTCACAGGAGAGTCATGACATCCCCCTCTACGAGAGAGAACACGCTGTAGAGAGGACCCACTGTAACCTGATCCTTCAGATCATCACAGGAGAGTCATGACATCCCCCTCTACGAGAGAGAACACGCTGTAGAGAGGACCCACTGTAACCTGATCCTTCAGATCGTCACAGGAGAGTCATGACATTCCCCTCTACGAGAGAGAACACGCTGTAGAGAGGACCCACTGTAACCTGATCCTTCAGATCGTCACAGGAGAGTCATGACATTCCCCCTCTACGAGAGAGAACACGCTGTAGAGAGGACCCACTGTAACCTGATCCTTCAGATCATCACAGGAGAGTCATGACATCCCCCTCTATGAGAGAGAACACGCTGTAGAGAGGACCCACTGTAACCTGATCCTTCGGATCATCACAGGAGAGTTATGACATTCCCCTCTACGAGAGAGAACACGCTGTAGAGAGGACCCACTGTAACCTGATCCTTCAGATCGTCACAGGAGAGTCATGACATTCCCCTCTACGAGAGAGAACACGCTGTAGAGAGGACCCACTGTAACCTGATCCTTCAGATCGTCACAGGAGAGTCATGACATTCCCCCTCTACGAGAGAGAACACGCTGTAGAGAGGACCCACTGTAACCTGATCCTTCAGATCGTCACAGGAGAGTTATGACAGTCCCCTCTACGAGAGAGAACACGCTGTAGAGAGGACCCACTGTAACCTGATCCTTCAGATCGTCACAGGAGAGTCATGACATTCCCCTCTACGAGAGAGAACACGCTGTAGAGAGGACGCACTGTAACCTGATCCTTCAGATCGTCACAGGAGAGTTATGACAGTCCCCCTCTGGTGGATTCAACTTGGAAGGATTATTCAGATCGTCACAGGAGAGTTGTGACATCTGCCATGGCTTCATGAGCTCTTTAGCTGATTTTGTCATTGAATTGTAAGTCACCGTTGTGTCTGTAGGCTTTGCAGGCAACTTGAGTAATCAACTCTTAGAATTGTGCCAGCAATTAGGTCACTGAATTCACAACAATACACACAAACAGAGACCAGTCTCAGCTGTACGGATTCAGATACTACTGTACACTGTTCTCAGAGTCTGACACACACACGCATGCATGCACACACATGCACACACATACTCACACACACACATAACCCAAAAGGCAAGGACTAAATACCTCCTTATTTTCTTAAACTGTTACCACTTTGACACTTGCTAAGCAACAGTTTGAAAATATTCAACTCTGTTCTGTACAAATTGTACCTGTTTCTATCTGTGAGTATTTATTTATTTGATTTATTTCACCTTTATTTAACCAGGTAGGCTAGTTGAGAACAAGTTCTCATTTGCAACTGCGACCTGGCCAAGATAAAGCAAAGCAGTTCGACACATACAACAGGTAGGAATGTGTGTCTATGCTCAAGGATCACAACTTGACATAATTACCATAGTGGCCCAATGAGTATAAAGACAACACTGAGTCCTAGTGTCTGTCACAGCATTCTATTAGAAAATACCCATTATTTTAAGCATAGGTCCAACATGCCCCTTGAGAGATAGAGAGAGCGAGAGCGAGCGAGAGAGCGAGAGAGAGAGAGAGAGAGAGAGAACGAGAGAGAGAGAGAGAGAGAGAGAGAGAGAGAGAGAGAGAGAGAGAGAGAGAGAGAGAGAGAGAGAGAGAGAGAGAGAGAGAGAGAGAGAGAGAGAGAGAGAGAGAGAGAGTGAAAAAGAGGGAGAGAGAGGCAGAGAGAGAGACGGAGTGCCACACTGTGTTCAAAAACTGCAGTGTGACTAGTAAGGGCACCCTCTTATCATTCTCACCAAAATTATTGAAATGATGTGAAATGATGAATGTTACATTTTTCATAACCGTTCATGATTTGTTGCACATATCAACTACAAGTGTCAAAATGATACACATTTTTCTGACAATATAAATAATTTTACGTCTCGCCTGTCTGCTAGGGCCTCAGCAGACTTTATTTTTGTCCAATGATGTACATTTGAACCCTTGATTGCTGATACTATGTATTGCTATGTAAGGCTCAAATCAGTTTTGCTTTACATTTTTTTGGGGGGGGAAATACTGACTGTCCAAACAGCAAGGTAAAATTGACCAAATCAGATTTGTGTGTGTTCAGACAGCAGTCATTTGCTGAAATGGCTATGCTAGTTGTCATAGTAACAACAGATGTGTGCGCAGCGGTGGTCGGCATAATGGTTGTGCTTGTACTTTCCATCACTAAAGAGTTATGTAGCAGCTATATGACAACAATGCATACCATGGTCATTTCCCAGTTGCTGTGAATGTTCAAAATCGTAGTGTAAGAACACATTTAAAGCCTCAAAGGATAAGATGATCCACCTTTCAAAACAAGTCCTTTTAGGCTAGCCACAGCATTCAACTAGATACAGTAGGTAGCTATTTAGCTTTCTAGCACATTTATTCATTTGTTTGTAAACAAATAACAAGCTACTTAGCTACCACTTCATGTTCTTGTCAAACTGTCAACAGAGTCATAAGGTGAATGCACCAATTTGTAAGTCGCTCTGGATAAGAGCGTCTGCTAAATGACTTAAATGTAAAATGTAATGATGTTAAATGAGTAGCTAGCAAGCAACAATATATGCCAAATAACAGTCCAAAAAGCACTTGAGGGCAGATTTGACCATTCAGACACAAGTCGCATGGCCAGGGATAAGATTTGTAAGGTGGTTTGAAATGTGGCTTGAGATATCCGATTCATTGTGGCTTTATGCTGTTCAGACCTTCCAGAAAAATAACAGATACAAATCAGATATGCCAAAAAATTGGATATGAGTCACTTCAAACTGCCAATGTGAACAAGGCAAATGTTTTTGTATATTATTTCATGTTTTATCTGTATGTTTATCTCATATAATATCATTTAAAAGTATGCATTAAGGTGTCTTTAATAGTATACTCGTTGAAAAATGAATGGAGACATTAATAAATGCATTTCCATAGCCTACAAAATATGATTTTCAATGGTGAGGGAGTGCCAAGACAAAGGCGCGGTGGCTTCAACACAGTGCCCCCAATTGGTCATCTAGTGTATTTATAAATTATTGGATTATGCACTGATCATAAGAGCTCGACAGTTTGTAGTTCAAAAAACCCGGAAATAAATTAGCTCCGGTTCGTTCATCGTCCCTATTAAAAAAATATGGGGAATGGATATGGTTTTGGAATAAACGCCGAAAATAAGGTCTGAGGTTAACAGAGGTTTATGAGGTTTTATACGTTTCGTTTTATGAGATAATAGAAGCCATTTAACATGACATTATTAATTAGGAAGCATTTATGTGCTTCATGTTTTTCTTCATTACATAAATTCTTCCAAATTCACAAAAAGTGATGTTAGCTGATGAAGACTATCTAAAAAAAACGCCATACATTTTCCCCATAAACTTTGTTACTGCGTATAGAAACACGCTATAAATATTTATTTATAGCTATTGATTTCCCCCCCACTTCTGTCATGTGCTCCCGCATGTCTTTCAGTTGTCGGTGTTGAAGTATATAAACCCTGGATTGAAGCCACCGGTCGGCCATATTGTCACTCCCCGATAGAAGCAGTCGTCAATGAGAACGAATGGAATTCTACAGTATTTTAATTAAATGTTTAGAATAGAAAAATTAAATGTATTTAGCTATTTTTGTTGTTGTAGTTGCGTCAGTAATATTATTCATTTCTAGAAATATATACTTTCTTATAAAATTCTTATATATATTTATGTTCAGCTCACATAATATAATTTAAAAGTATAGATTAATGTGTCTGTAAAAAATAAATGTGACAAAAACGAATGTAGAAATTAAGAAATGCATTTCTCTAGCATCCAAATTATTATTTTTTTACAACGTGGGGGAGTGCCAAGATGGAGACATGGTGTCTTTAACACTGCGCCCCCTTATTCTGTCATCTAGTGTATCTATAAATCATTGGTTGTCAGCAGTCAGGTTGTTTCGGTGTTCTTGACCTCCTAAAATGGCTGGTGTTCGAGCCCTGGGTGCGCTGTCCAGAATTACAGCAAGGAGATATGTCCTCTCAGGTAAAATTGTGTTGAAGTGTGTGCAATTGATGCCAAAGTCAAATGTTATTCGATTGTTCAGCTACATTTTGTAAACCGGCGCCTTTCTACTGTCTGAGATGCTAGCTAGTGCTAATGGTGCGGCTAACTTGGCTAGCAAACGTTAACTTCGCTGTCAGAAGTCTACCGGTAGCTAGTTAACACCGCTTACTAACTAATTTAGCAACGCAACTTTACTGGTACACACATCTGGCTTTAGCTCCCTATTTGTAATTCATTAACTAAGATTAAGATGGCTAGATAGTTAGCAGTTAACCGATGCGAGTGAACTTTCACCGAGTGAGCAAACTCGCTACGTCACATGAACTAAGTTAACTAACTTTGTTGATATTAGTCTAGATGGCTAGATATGAACACCCACTCATCGCTAAAATCAAACTTTCCATTCAATTGAATTGTTTTCTTGATAAATCTACACTTTACATTAGATGCTTCCAGTTGTCATTGTCTAATTTGCTACGTAGACCGGGGATCTAGGTGAAAGTTCAGTGTCTGTCTTTGAGGTCAGACCCCCCCCCCCCACACGGCTCGTCATCAACACTTGTCATGAGTTATCTGTTGCAGACCCAGGCCTAGAATAAATAAAGCGTGGCCTAAATATTTCACTCCCTACAGAGACACACCCCCTCAACCTTAACTAGTTTTTGCTAGCTAGCACCTTATCAGTAGCTAATGTATTGAATTTAGTTAACATTAACCCTCTTCTTATTTTGTGTTTTTAGGTATCTCATGCCGTAACTTTTCAGTTGCCCTTGCCATGTCAGGTAAGTTGAATGACTAATTGTGATAATAACTAGATTATAAAATAGAAGTATGAAGTTCATTTGGTCTCTTTCTTCTTAGCCCGAACCCATGTCAACTATGAAGTGAAAGAGGATGTGGCGGTCATTCGGATGAATGACCCAAATTCTAAGGTAATTTATTTAAAAATACATTTTCCATGTACAGTACCAATCAAATTTCAATCTATCAAATGTATTTATAAATCCCTTTTTAAACTGCCCTATGGGATTGAACCCGGGTCTGTAGTGACCCCTCAAGCACTGCAATGCAGCACCTTACATGCTGACCAGACCGGACACTTTGCATGCGACGCAAAATAAATTTAGAAATTAATTTCATTCAATTATTGCACCCCCACTGCTCTCGCACGCCAACGGGCGTCTGCGATGCCAAGGGCTAAAATAGAGCTCCTTTCTATTTCTGACGCAGATCGCGCAGGAAAGTCTCGCCTCTCCCATCTCCTCATTGGTTTATAGAAGCATGTACCCACGTGCCATTTCCTCATTGGTTATACCCACGTGGGGGATTGAAAGACAAAATGTTTTGCCAGACTGTCGTGGTAAAAGTGTAGATGCCAATCACCATATAAGTTCAAAGATGAAAAAGCCTGGAAGGAGGAGAGATTTGGTTGGCCGTTTTATGTGTGGATTAATTGTCGAAGTAGAAGACCTTGTGCATTTCAGGTAAAATAACTCAATGTTTATATCCCTGGACAAATTAGCTAGCAAGCTACCTAGCTAAATTGCCATACATGTTTAATGCTTTTTGACCTGTCCCCAAATTGTCATTTGTTTTGGTATTTTAACCTGCGTTTCGTGTTAGCTTTAGGGGAACAAAATGTATGCACGATGGCGCGCGCAGCTGGTTTGGGTTCCGTGTTAGACCGCTGCACCACTCAGGAGGCCCCAGTATTGTATGTCTATCTATGTTTTTGCAGGTCAACACTCTGTCGGTCCAGATGCAAAATGAGATGATAGAAGTATTTAATGAGGTCTTGGCCAACGATGCAGTCCAGAGTGCTGTCCTCATCTCCTCCAAGCCTGGCTGCTTCATTGCAGGAGCTGACATCAAGTCAGTCACACCTTTCACATTATATGATATAAATGTTAATATATGGTGCCACCTTGGCTTACATGCTGTGTAATTAAAATGCTGTACTCAGATTGGAAAGTAGAACCTAGTTCAGGTTTACATGATTCTCAATGTTGCATATCAGTCTAGCATAGTGCATTTCACCACTATGCAAGGTTTGGGTGTTCTAGGGTCGTAATTTCCATGTCCCTCCCCCCACTACTGTCTGTCCTCTCTTTTGCAGCATGATCCAGGCCTGTAACACCTCAGAGGAGGTCACAAAGCTCTCTCAGGAGGGACAGAAGATGTTTGAGAGGATTGAGAAATCGCCCAAGCCCATTGTTGCGGCCATCAACGGCTCCTGCTTAGGAGGCGGCTTAGAGGTGAACAAAATTACTTCCTTTACACTAATACATAAAATAATCATTAATGAAAAAATACAATTCTAAGCGACTTGCAACAGCAAACGTCCCAGTTTAAATCTTTGTCATACTATAGACTTTTTATTTGGCATGCTACTCCGTTAGAAACGTAATTTTAAAATGTTGCTGTAATGTTGCCTTAGCAATTTGCTAAGGACAGCCTGGGGCTAAGGACAGCCTGGGGCTAAGGACAGCCTGGGGCTAAGGACAGCCTGGGGCTAAGGACAGCCTGGGGCTAAGGACAGCCTGGGGCTAAGGACAGCCTGGGGCTAAGGACAGCCTGGGGCTAAGGACAGCCTGGGGCTAAGGACAGCCTGGGGCTAAGGACAGCCTGGGGCTAAGGACAGCCTGGGGCTAAGGACAGCCTGGGGCTAAGGACAGCCTGGGGCTAAGGACAAAGCAGTGTGAAAAGGCCTATTGTGACTTGACACTGGCTTCTGACCACTTTCCCAACAACGTAGACAAATACTTAGAGGGCATGACATCTTGGTCTACTTCTCTGCTATTCAAATCTTAAATCGGAACAGAACTATATTCTACTGATCAAAAGATACAGCTGTTTTAGTAACTGCATCAACTACATTTAATCTAACCTTTTAAAGGGCTACTTTTTTTTAAAGCCATACTTCAGGAATTAGGCAATGAAGCCCTTTATTTCCCCGGAGTCAGATCAACTTGTGGAAACTATTTTCATGTCTCTGCATCCTGTATGAAGGAAGTTGGAGGTAGTTTCGTGAGCCAATGCTAACTAGCATTAGCACAATGACCTGATGTCTATGGTAACATCTAGCAAGCAACTTCCTTCAAACTGCACACAAGGTATCCACAAGTTCATCTAACTCTGGGTAAGTAAAGGGCTTCATTGCCAAAATATCCCTTCCCTACAATGTATGGCATCTTAGTCTGCCTTTAAAATCTATAATCTGAACACTTATTCCACTACCACAAAAAATACTTTTAAAGAGCTAAAGCAAGTCCCACAATTTTACCTTGTATTACTCAGTATCGTAACAAATTACTAGACAAAATAATCTCGGGCAACAAGACATTTGACTTCCTTTATTTCAAAGTTATTGATTTTCTTAACGTTATGTTTCAATGTGTTGTGTCCTTAGTTTGCCATCGCCTGCCAGTACAGAGTTGCTACCAAGAGTAAGAAGACAGTGCTGGGAACCCCTGAGGTGATGCTTGGTCTTCTACCTGGAGCTGGAGGAACACAGAGACTCCCTAAGATGGTCAGTATATGGGAAAATACTTTATATATTCAGAAACCCTACCTGAACAGCACAGTAAACCATCTTTTCGGCATGGGGCTGTGCATTATCATGCTGAAACATGAGGTGATGGTGGGGGATGAATGGCACAACAATGGGTCCTCGGGATCTCATCACGGTATCTCTGTACATTCAAATTGCCATCGTTAAAATGCAATTGTGTTCGTTGTCCATAGCTTATGCCTGCCTATACCATAAACCCAACACCACCGTGGTTCACAACGTTAACGTCAGTAAACTGCTCGCCCACACGACTGCATACACGCTATCTGCCCGGTACAGTTGAAACCGGGATTCACCCGTGAAGAGCACATTTCTCCAGCGTGCCAGTGTACCATTGAAGGTGAGCATTTGCCTACTGAAGTCTGTTACAACGCCGAACTGCATTCAGGTCAACACCCTGGTGAGGATGACGAGCACGCAGATGAGCTTCTCTGAGATGGTTTCTGATAGGTTGTACAGAAATTTTTTGGTTGTGCAAACCCAGTTTCATCAGCTGTCTGGCTGGCTGGTCTCAGACGATCATGCAGGTGAAGAAGACTGCTGGCCTGGTTACACGTAGTCTGAGGTTTTGTGAGGCCGGTTGGACGTACTGCCAAATGATCTAAAACGACGTTCGAGTTGGTTTGTGGTAGAGAAATTAACATTCAATTCTCTGGCAACCGCTCTGGTGGACATTCCTGCAGTCAGCAGGCCAATTGCACGCTCCCTCAACTTGAGACATCTGTGACATTGTGTCGTGTGAAACTGCACATTCTAGTTGCCTTTTATTGTCGCCCGCACAAGGTGCACCTGTTTAATCAGGTTCTTGATATGACACACCTGTCAGGTGGCTGGAACTTGGCAAAGGAGAAATGCTCACTAACGGAGATGCACACAATTTGTGACATTTCTAGGATCTTTTCTTTTGGCTCATGAAACATGGGACCAACCCTACATGTTGTGTTTATTTTTGGTGTTATTTTCAGTGTTGTGTTTCAGTGATATTGGAAGAGTGAAACTTAGTTACTACAGTATGCACACTAACTGTACTGCAGAATGCTACAGTATTCTTTAATACATTGAGCTGATTTGCAGCACTCTTTGCCTGTTGTAGTAGTAGTGTTTAATTTCCTTGATTTTGTTGTCAGCAGTTAAAAATAAATAAATGGAATGCTGTCTTAGTAGTGTAAAATATGTTGTCTTCAGGTCGGTATTCCTGGTGCCTTTGACATGATGCTGACAGGAAGAAACATCAAGGCAGACAAAGCCAAGAAGATGGGTCTGGTCCATCAGCTAGTGGACCCACTAGGTATAGTAACCACTGCACTAATGCAATCAATATTAGAATCAATAAAAGTTATTGATAAGAGCATACCAGTATTCAAAGAATGTTCTGAGATTACAATAGCTGTAAATTGTTTCCAGGTTAGATGCCGTCAGTGAAGGTGTCTTAACTGCTGCTTATTGAGCCCCCTCTTTGATATTCCAGGACCTGGATTGAAGAGTCCAGAGGAGAGGACTATTGAGTACCTGGAGGAGGTTGCCATACAGTGTGCCAGAGGAATCGTCCACAAGAAGATCTTGCTCACCAAGAAGAAAGGCATGATGCAGAGTACGTATTTGCGTATTAGAGGCCAATACCATGTAGATATACAGTGCTCTTGGTATAGTGCAAAAAAACAGACTCTACTATATATATAATATGAAGGCAGGTTTTGAATTGTAAGCTTCTCATGTTTGTTGTTTTTCAACCTTTTACCATATGTTACATCACACTTTCAGTCCTTGTTTTTAATGCATGTACACAACCTTTTACCATATGTTACATCACACTTTCAGTCCTTGTTTTTAATGCATGTACACAACCTTTTACCATATGTTACATCACACTTTCAGTCCTTGTTTTTAATGCATGTACACAACCTTTTACCATATGTTACATCACACTTTCAGTCCTTGTTTTTAATGCATGTACACAACCTTTTACCATATGTTACATCACACTTTCAGTCCTTGTTTTTAATGCATGTACACAACCTTTTACCATATGTTACATCACACTTTCAGTCCTTGTTTTTAATGCATGTACACAACCTTTTACCATATGTTACATCACACTTTCAGTCCTTGTTTTTAATGCATGTACACAACCTTTTTTGTTTTTCTCTCCTTCCTCTGCAGAAGTCCAAGACTACGTAATGGGCATTGCGTTTGTGCGGCAACAGATCTACAAAAATGTTAATGGCAAAGTCATGAAGATGAGCAAGGGACTGTATCCTGCCCCCTTGAAAATCATTGAGGTAGGACTTTGACATATCTACTTATCCATTTGATGATTTTTAGTGAGTGAAGTATATGAATTGGCAGCAATTTTGCAAAAAAAAATGGACACAGAGCTCCAGATGAAACTTCTCTCTCATGGTTCTATTGAAAAAAGACTTATATTTGTTTCTCTCTTGCCCTCAGAGTGTGAAGGCTGGCTTGGAACAGGGCCCAGATTCTGGCTATTTGGCAGAAGCACAGGTCAGAGAATATATATAGAGTTAAATAGATTTCTGAATTGTATGCTTATCAGTAAATGTAATGATTTTGTATGGAACATGGTTTCTTTCAGTCACTGTTTTATCTTTCTTATTCATTCTTTACAGAACTTTGGCAAACTGGCAATGACTTCTGAATCAAATGCCCTGATTGGACTTTACCATGGCCAAGTGGCATGCAAGAAGAACCGCTTTGGAGTCCCTGAGAGACCGGTCAAGTAAGTGATGACCTTTGACCCAAAACCAGTTAAATAGCTATTTTCATGTTTCAATCAGTGAAAAATGCAAACCGTATTACAAATATTGTAATACTGATCAGATGATTCAGAGTTTCTTGAAGATCAAACCACTTATGCTGATTTCATTATTATAGAGGTCATGACATTAACTTTGTAACTGGAGATATGGTACAAACAATTATTTGGGGGGTGGAAATCCTTGGTGGACAATAATTCCATTCTATTGTAACAGCCTGTTTCTTCATTCTGCATCCACCAGGAACCTGGCTATCTTGGGGGCAGGTCTGATGGGTGCAGGCATTGCCCAGGTGACTGTGGACAAGGGCATCCACACTGTCCTGAAGGACACCACTGTGGAAGGTTTGAGTAGGGGTCAGCAGCAGGTCTACAAAGGGTGGGTTTACCAGGGCGCATTACTGCCCTACAAAGGCAAGGTGCAGTTACAATGTATTTGGTCAGAAGTCTTTGATTTGTTGTAATGGCCAGACATATTATCTGATTAATGTATTATTTAGTTTCCTGAAACAAGAACAAGCCAGTCAATCAGAATATATATAATAAAGCACCAGAAGATGCTGTCGGTCTATACAGAAAGATGAATAGCGCACCACTAATTAGCTATTGACTATTTCAGCTACACAATCTCCTGGCTGTCTGGCATATTGGGGGTTAAACTCCTAGGAACGGTTTCCTAAAGCTTAAGATATTGCATTTTAGTCCAGGACTAGGCTTAATCTGGGGATCTGACCCTTAAAGCATAGCTGGAGTTGTTGATAAAGAATAAACTAAATATTGTTGAACCTGCCCTAATCTCTCTCTCTCGACAGACTTAACATAAATAAATGTTGATTGGGTAGCTAGTACAGAGATTAAACCTGCCCTCACTTTCATCACCAGCCTCAATGACAAAATCAAAAAGAAGGCCATCACGTCATTTGAGAGGGACTCCACACTGTCCAGTTTAACTGGCCAGTTGGACTACAGTGGTTTTGAGAAGGCTGACATGGTCATCGAAGCTGTGTTTGAGGACATCAACATCAAACACCGAGTCATCAAGGAGGTGGAAGCTGTAAGTAGTGCAGAATTGTAAAATTAGGGCAAACAACAAAGCTTTTTCTAATACAAAACTAAAATAAGCGTTTCTTATTGGAAAACATTGTTCTAAAAAAAAAAAATGTTTCTGATTACAGGTGATTCCACCTCACTGTATATTTGCCACCAACACGTCTGCTCTCCCCATCAAAGATATTGCTGCTGCTAGCATGAGGCCAGAAAAGGTAGGTTTAGTAAGAGTTCAATGGGATTAACATTCCTGTTAAAAAAGGCCTTTTTGCTCCTTCAAGCCAGATTCAAACCACTCACTAGAATCCCTTTGTCCACAATAACCTCTCAGGCTACATGTTTTGTGTGCTTTGGGCTGATTATTCTCTCTGTATAAGTAAGCCTTGTCCAAGCCAGAACATCCCATAGAGGCAGCAGTCAATCTCCTGTTTCTGTCACGTGAGGCAGCTTGATGTACAAGTACACCTCCTGGACAGGATGCTAGTCTGTTTCAGGGCCTTACCCAAAATCACCTCCTTAAAGGGATACTTTGGGATTTTGTCTATTTCCCCAGAGTTGGGTGAACTTGTAGATACCATTTTTATGTCTGCGGCAGGTTGAAGAAAGTTGCTAGCTAGCGCAATTGCTAACTAGGGTTAGCATAATGACTGGAAGTCTATGGTATCTGCTAGCAGATATCTGTCGACTTCGCCATTGTGCTAATGCTAGTTAGCATTGGCTCGCGAAACTTCCTCTAACTTCCTTCATACTGGACGCACCGAGACAAACATTTATCCACTAGTTAATCTGACTCTAGAGCAGTAGATGAAGTGCATCATTGCCAAAATCCCTTTAATAAGGAGTGCCAAGCAGAGAGAAGGCAGGTCCTCCTGTCCCCCAATCTCTGGGCGGACACTAACCACAAGGCCACCACGTAGTTTTGTCTGTATAACTGGAGCCATTGCAATAAATAGTTGTATTTTCTATTCCTGTAGGTTATTGGTATGCACTACTTCTCTCCAGTGGACAAGATGCAGCTGTTGGAGATCATCACTACCGATAAGACCTCTAAAGACACCACTGCCTCTGCTGTTGCTGTAGGCCTGAAGCAGGGGAAAGTCATCATCGTTGTCGGAGTGAGTGCGCTTCTGCCCAGTGCCCACTTCCCATGTTCTCCCTTAGCTTGTTGATCAACATAACGACACTAATACATGA
This sequence comes from Oncorhynchus gorbuscha, assembly GCF_021184085.1. Classification (NCBI taxonomy): domain Eukaryota; kingdom Metazoa; phylum Chordata; class Actinopteri; order Salmoniformes; family Salmonidae; genus Oncorhynchus; species Oncorhynchus gorbuscha. The sequence goes on from NC_060182.1 coordinate 88,183,709, forward strand.
ATTTTATATATTTTATACTGTAGTGCTTTTCATGGGCCTATAATAACTTGTGTGCTTGTTTGCAGGATGGACCTGGGTTCTACACCACCAGGTGTCTGGCTCCTATGTTAGCTGAGGCAGTGCGAGTGCTACAGGTTAGTGTTGTCACATGCACTCTTCATCTACAATGTTGGAATGGCGTGGGTATTGTCTCCAAAAACTCAAATAATGGACCTGTATTTCTGTGCTGTGTGTGTTCTCAGGAGGGTGTTAACCCCAAGAAGTTGGATGCCCTGACCACAGGTTTTGGATTCCCAGTGGGTGCAGCTACACTGGCTGATGAGGTGGGCATTGACGTGGCTGCCCATGTGGCTGAGGACCTCGGCAAAGCATTCGGATCCAGGTTCGGTGGTGGAAATGTTGACGTGCTGAAGACCATGGTGGAGAGAGGATTCAAGGGTAAATTCTTGTTTCTAGGACTTTGAGACAAAGGCTCTTTCAAAATGTTTTAAACTTCCCTCGATTTCTTGCATCCCTTCATCTTGCTTTCTTAATACATTGGAGAAGGTAAGAGGGGTGGAACTTTGGAACTTCTCCACCAATGAGGTTTGAGATGGAGAGTATGTGAAGAATCAAGGAAATTTTGGGAGAGAAATGATGTAATGGGAAGTGCATGATCCTCATTGGTTTTATCTGATACCCAATTAGAAGTATTTTCCATCAACAGGCCGCAAATCAGGAAAGGGCTGCTACGTGTATACGCCAGGACTCAAAAGCAAAGATGTCAACCCCGATATTGACGACCTCCTGGAAAAATTCAAATTGACACCAAACCCTTCAGTGTAAGTCGCAACCACAGTGGAAATGTCTCCTCTAAAGTGACTTGCAGTACAGTGAATGCATACATGTTCTGTGTGTGTGATCCCAGTGGGAATGGCATTTGCTAGCTCAACCCTCTTACCAACTGAGCCACACAGGGTCATCTACTCTCCAGACCACCACTTAACCGTCTGGGTCTTTTTTTTCTCCAGGTCTTCAGACTCTGATGTCCAGTACCGTCTGGTCTCGCGGTTCGTGAACGAGGCAGTGATGTGTCTGCAGGAGGGGATCCTGAACGGCCCCGTAGAGGGAGATATAGGCGCTGTGTTCGGACTGGGATTCCCCCCCTGCCTTGGAGGTAGGGATTAACTCTATAGCAAGGGTATTCAAATGAGTCTGGAGGTCCGGAAAGAGTACTGCGGGGTTGCTGTTCTATAATGAATTCTGATGATGAATTGCACCAACCAGTGTTCCAGGTCTAAGTTGGTTCCTGACTAAAGGACAATAATGAAAATCAGCAGTGGAGCTTAAATGTTCCTTCTCTAGACGGCTCAAAATAATGGTTAGAATGGAGTCAATGGAATGGCATCAAACATGAAAACCATGTTTGATTCCATTTACTCCATTCTGGCCATTTTATTATGAGCTGTCCTCCCTTCAGCAGCCTCCACTGGTCTTATACTATATGCCACTTACAGTGCATTGACTGCATACATTTTTGCTATGCATCTAATCCCTGTGGAAATTGAACCCATGACCTTTTACCAGCTGACCCAGCCACACATACAGGATGATCACATGACATGAGCATAAACGGCTCTAATGACATTTCGCATGCATTGCTGAACTCTTTTCAGGTTTAACAGCAGGCACAGCCTTTTTGTTGTGCTACAATTAGGACTTTTCTTTCAACTTCCCTGTTTAGTCCATTCCCGTTTGTGCAACTGGACTTGACTAAATTTGATTTTATCAAATTTCGGTATTTTAGACAGCTATCCGATATCATGCTATCATTATTTGTCCATTTGAAAGATTGAATCCTACAAACGTTATTTTAACCTTCTCTGTTCAGGTCCTTTCCGGTTTGTGGATACCTTCGGTGCTGATAAGCTAGTAGAGAAGATGAGGAGGTATGAGGAGGTTTACGGCAACCACTTCACCCCCTGTCAGCTACTGCTGGATCACGCCAAGGACTCCAACAAGCGATTCCACAAGTGACTTTCATCATCTACTGATACCATCTAATAGCAGGCTTGCCATTAGAATGTGCCTAGGCTGTGTATTTGTCTGTTAACTTAAGCTCAATGCTTATTTCTTTAAAGTTTGCAGAAGAGAAATCATGAGGGGCCTGTTTTTACAAATCACAAAATGTTTCAAGTTCATAACTAAAGGTTCTTTTTTTGGGGAGTGTTTTTTTATTTTTATGTTTTAACATGATTTGAAAGTTCCCTTTTTGATAATATTCTGCTGTAATATCCATCCGAGGCAGGTGTAGACCCATCTGGCAATCCTAGTCTTCTCAATGTAAATTTAAATCCATGTCTTCATCTCAAAAGTGGACTCCTTTTCACCAGGATCACTACATAGGGTGCCATTTCAGCTTTCATAAGTGACCAGTCTTGGGCTGTTCAGTCATGTTTATTCATCTGAGGTGAATGTTTCTTTTTTTTTTACATTTATGATTTTTTTTGGTCTTTATGCCATGGTTTGGGCAGTGATGTATTTAATATTTAGAGCCAGTAAATTAATAAATAATGATATTGAAGTACATTCACATGCCTTATGTATATTCTTTGTTTTCAATGAATGAACATTTTGTGCTAATCGGTTAATTTGTTATGCCTATTAAATCACATGTATTAAATAATTGCATTAGGCTACACCTGTTTACAAGGTTTCGCTTTAATCCAATCTGTTTTGTTGGTCACATGCCTTGTTCCTATTGTCTGCAGCAGAGAGAAGGGTGTGTACTGGGGATGTGGGCTGGCTGGCTGACGGCAGTGTTTTCTAGCAGTGGTGGCGCAGCATCCTTTGTATCATGTAGCCTTGGTGCGGTGCGTGCGGATTAAGGGTGGAGACAGTTATGGTTGCCAGGATCAAGGATATGCATCAGTCGGAGGAAGTACATGTAGTCTACGTGGTATAGGCTATGTCCGTGTGATTAGGTGTGCCCAAGTACAGAATGTTACCATTTTCTGCGAAAGCTATGAATTGGCTTACCTGGGTACCGCTCGGCGGAGGATGCTTCGAGAAAGAGGGGCAACATGAGTCATGATGCGCGATTAACAGATAGTGGCTTTTAATTGTGTTGCGGAGAAATCCATTTTTATGGTCAAGGATCAAAGGAATAAATATGTCGAGACCGAAACCGTGCGAGGCGGTAAAGGTGGTGGTGCGATGCCGCCCTTTTAACAGGAGAGAGGAGACTATGGACAACGATAACATATTGGATGTGAATTCAAAACTGGGCCAGATCACACTGAGGAACCCGAGGGCGTCACCTGAAGAAGTCATGAAATCATTCACCTTTGATGCGGTCTACGACTTTGAGTCGAAACAGAGCGATATTTATGACGATACAGTCAGACCTCTTGTAGATTCCGTGTTACAAGGATTCAATGGTACGATATTCGCATATGGACAGACTGGGACAGGTAAAACATACACGATGCTAGGTATGCCCACAGACAATGAAAGGGGGATCATCCCAAATTCATTTAACCACATTTTTACACAGATCTCCAGGTCTCAGAATCAGCAATATTTAGTGAGGGCATCCTATCTAGAAATCTATCGGGAGGAGGTCAGGGATCTGTTATGTAAAGACAACAAGAAACTAGATCTCAAAGAGAACCCAGATTCAGGTGTTTATGTCAAAGATCTGTCTTCGGTTGTCACCAAGAATGTGATGGAGCTCGAACATGTCATGAACATAGGAGATGAGTCCAGGTCTGTGGGGTTCACCAATATGAACGAACGCAGCTCGCGGTCCCATGCCATCTTCATGATCACGGTGGAGTGCAGTGAGAAAGGTGCAGATGGAGAGGACCACATACGGGTTGGGAAGCTGAACATGGTTGACCTGGCTGGCAGCGAACGCCAGAGCAAGACGGGTGCTAAAGGGGAGCGCCTGAAAGAAGCCACTAAAATCAACCTGTCCCTCTCAGCACTGGGTAATGTCATCTCAGCTCTGGTGGATGGGAAGAGCACCCACATCCCTTACAGGGACTCTAAACTGACCCGTCTACTCCAGGATTCACTGGGTGGCAATGCTAAGACAGTCATGGTAGCCACTCTGGGACCAGCGTCCAAGCACTATGAAGAATCCCTGACCACCCTACGGTACGCAAACCGAGCCAAAAATATAAAGAACAAACCCAAAATCAATGAGGATCCAAAGGATGCTCTGCTGAGAGAGTTCCAGGAGGAGATCGCCCGCCTGAAGGCCCAGCTGGAGGAGCGAGGGACGCTGGCGAAGGAGAGGAGGAGAAGGAGGAATAGCAGAAGACTGACTAAAAGTATGATTGTTGAGGATGTAGCCCACAGAGAAAGGGATGCAGAGCTGTGGAAGGCACTGGAAGCAGAATGGAAGCGGAATGAGGAATACTATATAAAGGAAGAAGAAGAAAGCAAGATGATAGAAGAGGATGAAAAGGGGGTAGAGAGATTCAACTCCATGGATAACTCTGTAGAGGCCAGTCCCCAAAAAACTTTAACCTCCAGAATACCGATACATAGATTTAGCTCTGTGGATGATAGCCCCAAAAAGGCTTTTCCCACCAGCACCCATAGCAGCCCAGGGGCCAGAGAGAAATGGAAGCCATTTGGTGAAAAAGAACAGATGGAAAAGGAAAGGATGATGGACGACATGCAGAAGGAACAGGAAGCTATGGAAAAGATTATTGAGAAATATAAGGTGACAATACATTATTTTCTCTGATTCTGTATGAGACAATAATGTGCATTTTGATATGTTTTATATGATCCATTATTTATTGGTGATACAGAGCGTCCGTCCTTCCAATGATCAGCCATCCATATGGCCATGTGTCTTTCTCTCCAGGCAATGGAGAGCAAAATATTGGCTGGGGGAAAGAACATTATTGACCACACTAATGAGCAACAGAAGATGCTGGAATTGAAGAGGCAAGAGATTGCAGAACAGGTGAGAGATCGTCTACAAACCAATAGGGTATGTTCATTTGATAGATTGAGGGAGTCATGGAGAAGGCAAAAAGCAACTAGGCTATCACTCTACTATAACACAAATAGTGCTGTGTCTGATGATCCTGATGAAAGTGGTAATTCAATATTATTTCATGTTTCTCAATGTACAGTACCAGTCAAATGTTTGGGACACACCTACTCATTCAAGGGTTTTTCTTTATTTTTTTTACTATTTTCTACATTGTAGAAAGACATCAAAAGCAAAGCTTGGCTACTTTGAAGAATATAAAATATATCTAGATTTGTTTAACACTTTTTTGGTTACTACATGATTCTATCTGTGTTATTTCATAGTTTTGATGTCTTATTTTATGTAGAAAATAGTAAAAAATTAAGAAAAAGCCTTGAATGAGTAGGTGTGTCCAAATCTTTGACTGGTACTGAACATGCAGGTTTATTCACTGTTTAGTATCTCTGTGTTTACGTATCTTTGATTTTGGTCAGCACCTTGGAGTGCGGCTATGATATGAAAAACAAAATGTTGTATAGTTTGCGTGCAGGCTAGGCCTCACTTTATTGTGAAATACGACTACACAAAGGAAGTTCCCACACTGGAAAATAAAAGTCATTTTTCTTTGTATTTAGATAAGACGGGAGAGGGAGATCCAGCAGCAGGTGATGGCTCAGGATGAGGAGACAGGAGAGCTGAGAGAGACCTTCTCCTCCCTGCAGCAGGAGGTGGATCTCAAGACCAAGAAGCTAAAGAGGGTAAGATGGATTACTAACCAGCAGGGTTGGGGTCTATTCCATTTCAATTCCAGTCAATCCAGAAAGTAAACCAAACTCCAATTCTAAATTTTCCTAATTGAAAAGCATTGAAGAGAATTTACATTTCAGTGTAAATCTGAATTGACTGGAATTTAAATGGAATTGACTCCAACCTTCCATATCCCTAAAGCCCATTAGGGATCATTATCATGACCTTATGTTTAATATAAAGGGATTTTAGACAGTGTTCTGATACAAAAACCTATTCCCTCATTTCTGGTTATTTTGATTAGGATATTAACATTCAATGGTTGTGCTCTCCTATTTTGTTTCCTAACTTGTTGATCCAGTTGTATGCCAAGCTGCAGTTGGTGAAGGCAGAGATTGGGGATGTCATTGATGAGCATGTAGTTACTAGACAGGAGCTTGAGCAGACACAGAATGAACTCACCAGAGAACTCAAGTTCAAGTAAGTTTTAATAACGTATAATCACACAGACACACACAGACACACTACCCCAATTGGTTCACTTTTCATAATGTTGTTTTATGTGTTACCTGCAGGTATCTCTTAATTGAGAATTTCATCCCTCCCAAAGATAAGAACAAAATTATGAACCGGCTTCACTTTGACAGTGACGAGGACCAGTGGAGGTTTAAGCCCTTCGTTCCTTCCGAAAGGTCAGTGAGTTCACATAGTCTACGCTAGTCTATACTATTCTATACTAGTCTTATGAGCTTAATATTCATTAAGTATTAAGAATTGCAATGGTAGCAAATATATTATTGACTGGTGCTGGAAGGACAGCCCTGCTAATCGGCCAGCCACTGCATAAAGGTACAGGTGGTCAGGGCAAACATTGTGGTGCTGGAAGGACAGCCCTGCTAATCGGCCAGCCACTGCATAAAGGTATAGGTGGTCAGGGCAAACATTGTGGTGCTGGAAGGACAGCCCTGCTAATCGGCCAGCCACTGCATAAAGGTATAGGTGGTCAGGGCAAACATTGTGGTGCTGGAAGGACAGCCCTGCTAATCGGCCAGCCACTGCATAAAGGTATAGGTGGTCAGGGCAAACATTGTGGTGCTGGAAGGACAGCTCTGCAAAGCCAGTTACAATAATGTCACTGATGAGGGTCACAATTTGATTCAAATCCAAATTAAATTTGTATTTGTCACACGCACCGAATACGACAGGTGTAGCCCTTTACAGTGAAATGCTTACTTTACAAGCCCTTAACCAACAATGCTTTGAGAAGTTAAGACAAAAAAGTGTTAAATTAAAAATGTAAGTAACAAATAATTAAACAGCAGCAGTAAAATAACAATAGCGAGGCCATATACAGGGGGTACCGGTACAGAGTCAATGTGGAGGCCATATACAGGGGGTATCGGTACAGAGTCAATGTGGAGGCCATATACAGGGGGTATCGGTACAGAGTCAATGTGGAGGCCATATACAGGGGGTACCGGTGCATAGTCAATGTGGAGGCTATATACAAGGGGTACCGGTACAGAGTCAATGTGGAGGCCATATACAGGGGGTATCGGTACAGAGTCAATGTGGAGGCTATATACAGGGGGTATCGGTACAGAGTCAATGTGGAGGCCATATACAGGGGGTACCGGTACAGAGTCAATGTGGAGGCTATATACAGGGGGTATCGGTACAGAGTCAATGTGGAGGCCATATACAGGGGGTACCGGTACAGAGTCAATGTGGAGGCCATATAAAGGGGGTACCGGTACAGAGTCAATGTGGAGGCCATATACAGGGGGTATCGGTACATAGTCAATGTGGAGGCCATATACAGGGGGTATCGGTACAGAGTCAATGTGGAGGCCATATACAGGGGGTATCGGTACAGAGTCAATGTGGAGGCTATATACAGGGGGTACCGGTACAGAGTCAATGTGGAGGCCATATACAGGGGGTATCGGTACAGAGTCAATGTGGAGGCTATATACAGGGGGTACCGGTACAGAGTCAATGTGGAGGCTATATACAGGGGGTACCGGTACAGAGTCAATGTGGAGGCTATATACAGGGGGTATCGGTACAGAGTCAATGTGGAGGCTATATACAGGGGGTATCGGTACAGAGTCAATGTGGAGGCTATATACAGGGGGTATCGGTACAGAGTCAATGTGGAGGCCATATACAGGGGGTACCGGTACAAAGTCAATGTGGAGGCCATATACAGGGGGTATCGGTACAGAGTCAATGTGGAGGCTATATACAGGGGGTACCGGTACAGAGTCAATGTGGAGGCCATATACAGGGGGTATCGGTACAGAGTCAATGTGGAGGCTATATACAGGGGGTACCGGTACAGAGTCAATGTGGAGGCTATATACAGGGGGTACCGGTACAGAGTCAATGTGGAGGCTATATACAGGGGGTACCGGTACAAAGTCAATGTGGAGGCCATATACAGGGGGTACCGGTGCATAGTCAATGTGGAGGCCATATACAGGGGGTATCGGTACAGAGTCAATGTGGAGGCTATATACAGGGGGTACCGGTACAGAGTCAATGTGGAGGCCATATACAGGGGGTATCGGTACAGAGTCAATGTGGAGGCTATATACAGGGGGTATCGGTACAGAGTCAATGTGGAGGCCATATACAGGGGGTACCGGTACAGAGTCAATGTGGAGGCTATATACAGGGGGTATCGGTACAGAGTCAATGTGGAGGCCATATACAGGGGGTACCGGTACAGAGTCAATGTGGAGGCCATATAAAGGGGGTACCGGTACAGAGTCAATGTGGAGGCCATATACAGGGGGTATCGGTACATAGTCAATGTGGAGGCCATATACAGGGGGTATCGGTACAGAGTCAATGTGGAGGCCATATACAGGGGGTACCGGTACAGAGTCAATGTGGAGGCCATATACAGGGGGTACCGGTACAGAGTCAATGTGGAGGCTATATACAGGGGGTACCGGTACAGAGTCAATGTGGAGGCCATATACAGGGGGTACCGGTACAGAGTCAATGTGGAGGCCATATACAGGGGGTATCGGTACAGAGTCAATGTGGAGGCCATATACAGGGGGTACCGGTACAGAGTCAATGTGGAGGCTATATACAGGGGGTACCGGTACAGAGTCAATGTGGAGGCTATATACAGGGGGTATCGGTACAGAGTCAATGTGGAGGCTATATACAGGGGGTATCGGTACAGAGTCAATGTGGAGGCTATATACAGGGGGTATCGGTACAGAGTCAATGTGGAGGCCATATACAGGGGGTACCGGTACAAAGTCAATGTGGAGGCCATATACAGGGGGTATCGGTACAGAGTCAATGTGGAGGCTATATACAGGGGGTACCGGTACAGAGTCAATGTGGAGGCCATATACAGGGGGTATCGGTACAGAGTCAATGTGGAGGCTATATACAGGGGGTACCGGTACAGAGTCAATGTGGAGGCTATATACAGGGGGTACCGGTACAGAGTCAATGTGGAGGCTATATACAGGGGGTACCGGTACAAAGTCAATGTGGAGGCCATATACAGGGGGTATCGGTACAGAGTCAATGTAGAGGCTATATACAGGGGGTACCGGTACAGAGTCAATGTGGAGGCTATATACAGGGGGTATCGGTACAGAGTCAATGTGGAGGCCATATACAGGGGGTATCGGTACAGAGTCAATGTGGAGGCCATATACAGGGGGTACCGGTGCATAGTCAATGTGGAGGCCATATACAGGGGGTATCGGTACAGAGTCAATGTGGAGGCTATATACAGGGGGTACCGGTACAGAGTCAATGTGGAGGCCATATACAGGGGGTATCGGTACAGAGTCAATGTGGAGGCTATATACAGGGGGTATCGGTACAGAGTCAATGTGGAGGCCATATACAGGGGGTACCGGTACAGAGTCAATGTGGAGGCTATATACAGGGGGTATCGGTACAGAGTCAATGTGGAGGCCATATACAGGGGTACCGGTACAGAGTCAATGTGGAGGCCATATAAAGGGGGTACCGGTACAGAGTCAATGTGGAGGCCATATACAGGGGGTATCGGTACATAGTCAATGTGGAGGCCATATACAGGGGGTATCGGTACAGAGTCAATGTGGAGGCCATATACAGGGGGTACCGGTACAGAGTCAATGTGGAGGCCATATACAGGGGGTACCGGTACAGAGTCAATGTGGAGGCCATATACAGGGGGTATCGGTACAGAGTCAATGTGGAGGCCATATACAGGGGGTACCGGTACAGAGTCAATGTGGAGGCCATATACAGGGGGTACCGGTACAGAGTCAATGTGGAGGCCATATACAGGGGGTATCGGTACAGAGTCAATGTGGAGGCCATATACAGGGGGTACCGGTACAGAGTCAATGTGGAGGCCATATACAGGGGGTACCGGTACAGAGTCAATGTGGAGGCCATATACAGGGGGTATCGGTACAGAGTCAATGTGGAGGCCATATACAGGGGGTACCGGTACAGAGTCAATGTGGAGGCCATATACAGGGGGTACCGGTACAGAGTCAATGTGGAGGCCATATACAGGGGGTATCGGTACAGAGTCAATGTGGAGGCCATATACAGGGGGTACCGGTACAGAGTCAATGTGGAGGCCATATACAGGGGGTATCGGTACAGAGTCAATGTGGAGGCCATATACAGGGGGTACCGGTACAGAGTCAATGTGGAGGCCATATACAGGGGGTATCGGTACAGAGTCAATGTGGAGGCCATATACAGGGGGTATCGGTACAGAGTCAATGTGGAGGCCATATACAGGGGGTATCGGTACAGAATCAATGATACAGGGTCAATTATTTCCTTGTTTCACATGTTTATGAAATCGAAGTTACTTTGTCACGTTAAGATACTGTCTATTATTTGCTTTGCACTCCTTAACTAACTCCTAAACTAGATTTTCCTCCCTTGCACATCTTATTGCAGTAAATCGGCTCATCAGGTGAAGCGAAGGCCCACGTCTGTGGTGGGATACAAGAGACCAATCAGCCAATATGCACAGATGGCTGTCACAGCAGGAGCTCCATGTCGATACCGGGTGGGTTGATGCTTGTTTTTTTTTAAATCCATGGTACTTATTTCATATCTGAGATTGAACATAAATGAAAAGTTGTCTTTTTTTACAACCGAATCTAAACGTCTTATGTAAATAAAATGTTATAGAAGGGTCCAGACACCTTTTTTTAATTTCACTTGTTTTTGAGAATCCTACCCCAAACGGCAAATGGTATGGGGGCCCTAAAAAAACATGAACAGACTCCAAAAACACACAAATATGTATTTTTTTAGAAAAGGTAAAGCTCTCAGTATAGTGATGCAGGTTAAGATGTGGTACACATTAAATTGTGTCATTCCAAACTAATTGGGGGCCATTGACATACTGAACTGATTAGTGTTAAGAAATCACTTTCCACACATTTATTTATCATCAATTGCAGATGGTTTCCATCGTCATTGTTCATTATATTAAACTCCCTCTCTCTTTCGCGCTCATTCATTATTTCTGTAGGCTGAGAATGTGATGCTCCTGGAGCTAGATATGAGCCCACCCAGCATGTACAACCTCAACCTTAACGGAGCACACCTGGAACAGAACTTTGGAGGTCACGGTAGTCCCAGGAGAGACCTGCAAGCCAACGTCCCATTCAAGGACAGGACAACTGCATCAGGAAGGGTCCGGAAGTCACGATCCTGGTGAGTTACAGTACCTGTAGGAACCTGGTGAGTTACAGTACCTGTAGTAACCTGTTGAGTTACAGTACCTGTAGTAACCTGTTGAGTTACAGTACCTGTAGTAACCTGGTGAGTTACAGTACCTGTAATAACCTGGTGAGTTACAGTACCTGTAGTAACCTGGTGAGTTACCTGTAATAACCTGGTGAGTTACAGTACCTGTAATAACCTGGTGAGTCACAGTACCTGTAATAACCTGGTGAGTTACAGTACCTGTAGTAACCTGGTGAGTTACCTGTAATAACCTGGTGAGTTACCTGTAATAACCTGGTGAGTTACAGTAGCTGTAGTAACCTGTTGAGTTACAGTACCTGTAATAACCTGGTGAGTTACCTGTAATAACCTGGTGAGTTACAGTACCTATAATAACCTGGTGAGTTACAGTACCTGTAATAACCTGATGAGGTACAGTACCTGTAATAACTTGGTGAGTTACCTGTAGTAATCTGGTGAGTTACAGTACCTGTAGTAACCTGGTGAGTTACAGTACCTGTAATAACCTGGTGAGTTACAGTACCTGTAGTAACCTGGTGAGTTACAGTACCTGTAGTAACCTTGTGAGTTACATTACCTATAATAACCTGGTGAGTTACCTGTAGTAAACTCGTGAGTTACAGTACCTGTAATAACCTGGTGAGTTACAGTACCTGTAATAACCTGGTGAGTTACAGTACCTGTAGTAACCTGGTGAGTTACAGTACCTGTAATAACCTGGTGAGTTACCTGTAGTAACCTGGTGAGTTACAGTACCTGTAGTAACCTGGTGAGTTACAGTACCTGTAGTAACCTGGTGAGTTACAGTACCTGTAATAACCTGGTGAGTTACAGTACCTGTAGTAACCTGGTGAGTTACAGTACCTGTAGGAACCTGGTGAGTTACAGTACCTGTAATAACCTGGTGAGTTACCTGTAGGAACCCGGTGAGTTACAGTACCTGTAATAACCTGGTGAGTTACCTGTAGTAACCTGGTGAGTTACAGTACCTGTAATAACCTGGTGAGTTACCTGTAGTAACCTGTTGAGTTACAGTACCTGTAGTAACCTGGTGAGTTACAGTACATGTAGTAACCTGGTGAGTTACAGTACCTGTAATAACCTGATGAGGTACAGTACCTGTAATAACTTGGTGAGTTACCTGTAGTAACCTGATGGGTTACAGTACCTGTAGTAACCTGGTGAGTTACAGTACCTGTAGTAACCTGGTGAGTTACAGTACCTGTAATAACCTGGTGAGTTACCTGTAGTAACCTGGTGAGTTACAGTACCTGTAGTAACCTGGTGAGTTACAGTACCTGTAGTAACCTGGTGAGTTACAGTACCTGTAGTAACCTGATGAGTTACAGTACCTGTAGTAACCTGGTGAGTTACAGTACCTGTAGTAACCTGGTGAGTTACAGTACCTGTAGTAACCTGGTGAGTTACAGTACCTGTAGTAACCTGGTGAGTTACAGTACCTGTAATAACCTGGTGAGTTACAGTACCTGTAGTAACCTGGTGAGTTACAGTACCTGTAATAACCTGGTGAGTTACCTGTAGTAACCTGGTGAGTTATAGTACCTGTAGTAACCTGGTGAGTTCCAGTACCTGTAGTAACCTGGTGAGTTACAGTACCTATAATAACCAGGTGAGTTACCTGTAGTAACCTGGTGAGTTACAGTACCTATAATAACCAGGTGAGTTACCTGTAGTAACCTGATGATTTAAAACTGTAGAGGAGGACACTCAGAGTTCCTTCAGTATTTGCTAATTAAATGTTAGGTGATTTGTCCTACCTACTTTACTAATAATTGGCAGTTTAGAACCATGCATATCGTAATTTGATTTCTGACACGTTTCAACAAAACAGAATAGATGTACAACTATATTTGCTATGTTAGGCCTACTCTTGGTACAGCATTTTTGTGACAATCTTTGTTGCAGCTAAAACAATTCCATATGAAAGGATCCATATAAGACCCTCAAGTTGCCAGCTGAATACGTAATATGTATTCCCTCTTCTTTATTCCCAGGTACCAGGCACCACGCTCATCCTCTTCATGCGTCTCATCCTCTTCATCATCCAGCTCTATAACATCAGGGCCCCAGACCCAGTGCTCTCCTCACCCCCAGAGACCCTCCTCAGCCATATACACTCCATTGGAAGGTTCCATTCCAGGGGATCCCTGAGTCCAGATTCTAGAACATTCCAACATTCCAATGTATATCATATATGCTTATTTGCTAGGTCGAAAATATACAGGTTAGGACAATGTAATAATCCATGCAGCAGTGTTAGAAAATAAACAATTTCATTGGACCAGCGCCTACAGGATTAGCATAAAAATTGTGACCAGTGGCCAGGAAATCAAGTAGTGAAGTGACTGGAGATCATTTGAAACGTAGATAATTTAAACGTTTGAATTAATAGAATGACAGTAAAACAGTTATGCTATGTGTTTGATGAGTAGTTAGCTGAAATGTACTACGATTGTGGTTATTTTCCAAGTTTGATGACAAACTTTCTGTACTGCTAACATTCACTTCCAGTCATTTTCACTCGCATTGCTAGCAATGAGGTACAATAGATTGCTAGTCCCATTGTTTATAATCCTTTTGCATTTATAGAGACATTCATGGGATTTTAGAATCCTCTTGTCCTAACCTGTATATCTGACCTGTCTGCATTATCAACAATTTCATAGTGTATTATTTCACCAAACACAATTGGTCTGTAACCAAAAGTAATTTGCATTTGTGGAAACTATTGCACCGCTGAACTTTGACTAAAGTATATGACTAAAGTAATGTTTAGCTTTTGGCGTACAGAAACATCAGAATAAATGGTACAAACTGTTACATAACATAACTTGTATGAGCCTACATTGTTTAGGGAATGGAGAAAATACCTGTCTTTCAAATTGAATGAACTGCCATTGGCCACAACAAATAGGGAGAATAGGAAAAACACCGGCCTTAACGTTTTTCTTTTGTTGTTGAGGATTTACTCGGTAACATTCTATTTTATTATATTATATTTTAGTCTGAGCACCCAATCTCCCCAAAATGTTCACATTTTCTCACAGTAATTACACTATTAATTATAGTGAGAAAATAACGGTATTATTTTTTATATAACAAAGATCATCTTTAAGATGTAAAACAAATGTGCATTCTATCAAAACTCCAGTGTTTAGTGACAGCTCCATTTGTACAGTAAGATGACATCTCTCTCGGGGTCACATGACACTCTCCTTACAGTAAAATACCAATATGGTAGAAGCGGTGGGTCTTGCGCGGTAACTAAAGCAACATAACACAGGAGCACACTGTCAAATTCAACACTAATCAGTACAAGACCGCAGCGATGAGGGAGAGACAGAAGAAAAAGAAGGGGAGGACATGGGCAGAAGCTGCTAAAACGGTATTTACTCTCGTTCTATTCAACGTTTGTTGTGCTTGTTTTCCCTTCGCTCCCACTAGTACAACTGTGTTTATGAGTTCATGACCCACTGGTGCAGACGAAATGTTGCTTATGCAATGCAAGGCCTTCTTGTCGGCTAGATAAGCACTGGAAGTCCATCAAGATTTGCTTGATAGTCTTGTGGCTTCATTTACAGAAAATAGCTATATCAATGTGTCCATGTAGCTTACAATTGTAGGTAGGAAATTGCGAAGACATAATTCTTGTTTCGACCGCATACCTACGTATTATTGAGAAAATAACGTCTGTCTTGCGCTGTAAAGTAAACACCAAAGTGTTGCGCTAGCGTAGAGCTAGCCAGTTAGCAAGCTATGTTAGCTCTAATGAATAAAATGTTAGAATTAATAAAATATATTGAAACATGCCCGTTGTCAAGTGTCCAAGTTAGATCTCCAGCTTAGCTCTAATCGCCCTATGTTGGTGGACACAAGCTCTTGATGTTGAATAATGACCGACGAAAGACAGCTAGCATGGTAGCCAGCATTGCTAAGCTACAGTAGTTGGCTAGCTAGTAACTTAACTATAGCTAGCTAGCTAATGTTAGTACATCAGTAGTGTTTATAAACAATTTATAAAGGTGTTTTAGCTACCTGGTCACTGTATTGGCCATTAAGTAATAGTAAAATGCTTAGCTATAGCTACATGTATTAGCAAATCATTGCTGTTACATTGTAAGCAAAAGACACTGACACACACTATATATACAAAAGTATGTGGACACCCCATGCATTCGGTTATTTCAACCCCACCCGTTGCTGACAGGTGTATAAAATCGCCATGAAATCTCCATAGACATTGGCAGTAGAATGTCCTTACTGAAGAGCTCAGTGACTTTCAAAGTGGTATCATAGGATGCCACCTTTCCAACAAGTCAGTTTGTCAAATTTCTCCCCTGCTAGAGCTGCCCCGGTCAACTGTAAGTGCTGTTATTGTGAAGTGGAAACGTCTAGGAGCAACAACGGCTTAGCCGTGAAGTGGTAGGCCACACAAGCTCACAGAACGGGACCGCCGAGTGCTGAAGCACATAGCGCGTAAAAATCATCTGGCCTCAGTTGCAACACTCACGAACAAGTTCCAAACTGCCTCTGGAAGCAATGTCAGAACAAGAACTGTTCATCGGGAGCCTAAGATCTCCATTTGCAATGCCAGGCATCAGCTGGAGTGGTGTAAAGCTTGTCGCCATTGGACTCTGGAGCAGTGGAAATGCGTTTTCTGGAGTGATGATGTCATGCAGGTGAAAGAGGACCCAAAAGCGACTTAACAGAAACAGAGTTTATTCAAGTCCAAACAGGGAATAACAGAAATCCTCTAGTCTGTAGAGGGGAATAACAGGAGAAGCGGCCACAGACTGCAGGTCGCTTCGGGTAGGCGCAGGCCGTAGTTGACAGAGACACCTGCTCACACGCAGCATCTGATGAAGGCAAAAAACACGACAGGACAGGGCGATACACAATCACAGCACGGTGAATTCTAAACAAGGAACCGACAGGACAGGAACGGAACACAAAGGAATAAATAGGGACTCCAATCAGGGGAAAGGATCGGGAACAGGTGTGGGAAGACTAAATGATGATTAGGGGAATAGGAACAGCTGGGAGCAGGAACGGAACGATAGAGAGAAGAGAGAGCGAGAGAGTGAGAGAGGGAGGGGGAGAGAGAGGGATAGAAAGAGGGAAAGAACCTAATAAGACCAGCAGAGGGAAACGAATAGAATGGGGAGCACAGGGACAAGACATGATAATAAATGACAAACATGACAGTACCCCCCACTCACCGAGCGCCTCCTGGCGCACTCGAGGAGGAATCCTGGCGGCAACGGAGGAAATCATCGATGAGTGAACGGTCCAGCACGTCCCGAGACGGAACCCAACTCCTCTCCTCAGGACCGTAACCCTCCCAATCCACTAAGTATTGGTGACCCCGTCCCCGAGAACGCATGTCCATGATCTTATGTACCTTGTAAATAGGTGCGCTCTCGAAAAGGACGGGAGGGGGGGAGGGAAGACGAACGGGGGTGCGAAGAAAGGGCTTAACACAGGAGACATGGAAGACAGGATGGACGCGACGAAGATGTCGCGGAAGAAGCAGTCGCACCGCGACAGGATTGACGACCTGGGAGACACGGAACGGACCAATTGGAGTCAACTTACGAGAAGCTGTCGTAAGAGGAAGGTTGCGAGTGGAAAGCCACACTCTCTGGCCGCAACAATACCTTGGACTCTTAATCCTGCGTTTATTGGCGGCTCTCACCGTCTGTGCCCTGTAACGGCAAAGTGCAGACCTCACCCTCCTCCAGGTGCGCTCACAACGTTGGACAAACGCTTGAGCGGAGGGAACGCTGGACTCGGCAAGCTGGGATGAGAACAGAGGAGGCTGGTAACCCAGACTACTCTGAAACGGAGATAACCCGGTAGCAGACGAAGGAAGCGAATTGTGAGCGTATTCTGCCCAGGGGAGCTGTTCTGCCCAAGACGCAGGGTTTCTGAAAGAAAGGCTGCGTAGTATGCGACCAATCGTCTGATTGGCCCTCTCTGCTTGACCGTTAGACTGGGGATGAAACCCGGAAGAGAGACTGACGGACGCACCAATCAAACGACAGAACTCCCTCCAAAACTGTGACGTGAATTGCGGGCCTCTGTCTGAAACGGCGTCTAACGGGAGGCCATGAATTCTGAATACATTCTCAATAATGATTTGTGCCGTCTCCTTAGCGGAAGGAAGTTTAGCGAGGGAATGAAATGTGCCGCCTTAGAGAACCTATCGACAACCGTAAGAATCACAGTCTTCCCCGCAGACAAAGGCAGACCGGTAATGAAGTCTAAGGCGATGTGAGACCATGGTCGAGAAGGAATGGGGAGCGGTCTGAGACGACCGGCAGGAGGAGAGTTACCCGACTTAGTCTGCGCGCAGTCCGAACAAGCAGCCACGAAACGGCGCGTGTCACGCTCCTGAGTCGGCCACCAAAAGCGCTGGCGAATAGACGCAAGAGTGCCTCGAACACCGGGATGACCAGCTAACTTGGCAGAGTGAGCCCACTGAAGAACAGCCAGACGAGTGGAAACAGGAACGAAAAGGAGGTTACTAGGACAAGCGCGCGGCGACGCAGTGTGCGTGAGTGCTTGCTTAACCTGTCTTTCAATTCCCCAGACTGTTAACCCGACAACACGCCCATAAGGAAGAATCCCCTCGGGATCAGTAGAAGCCACAGAAGAACTAAACAGACGGGATAAGGCATCAGGCTTGGTGTTCTTGCTACCCGGACGGTAAGAAATCACAAACTCGAAACGAGCGAAAAACAACGCCCAACGAGCTTGACGGGCATTAAGTCGTTTGGCAGAACGGATGTACTCAAGGTTCTTATGGTCTGTCCAAACGACAAAAGGAACGGTCGCCCTCCAACCACTGTCGCCATTCGCCTAGGGCTAAGCGGATGGCGAGCAGTTCACGGTTACCCACATCATAGTTGCGCTCAGATGGCGACAGGCGATGAGAAAATAAGCGCAAGGATGAACCTTATCGTCAGACTGGAAGCGCTGGGATAGAATGGCTCCCACGCCTACCTCTGAAGCGTCAACCTCGACAATGAATTGTCTAGTGACGTCAGGAGTAACGAGGATAGGAGCGGACGTAAAACGTTCTTTTAGAAGATCAAAAGCTCCCTGGGCGGAACCGGACCACTTAAAACACGTCTTGACAGAAGTAAGAGCTGTGAGAGGGGCAGCAACTTGACCGAAATTACGAATGAAACGCCGATAGAAATTAGCGAAACCTAAAAAGCGCTGCAACTCGACACGTGACCTTGGAACGGGCCAATCACTGACAGCTTGACCTTAGCGGAATCCATCTGAATGCCTTCAGCGGAAATAACGGAACCGAGAAAAGTAACGGAGGAGACATGAAAAGAGCACTTCTCAGCCTTTACGTAGAGACAATTCTCTAAAAGGCGCTGTAGAACACGTCGAACGTGCTGAACATGAATCTCGAGTGACGGAGAAAAAATCAGGATATCGTCAAGATAGACAAAAACAAAGATGTTCAGCATGTCTCTCAGAACATCATTAACTAATGCCTGAAAAACAGCTGGCGCATTGGCGAGACCGAACGGCAGAACCCGGTACTCAAAATGCCCTAACGGAGTGTTAAACGCCGTTTTCCAAGTCCCCCCCTCTCTGATGCGCACGAGATGGTAAGCGTTACGAAGGTCCAACTTAGTAAAGCACCTGGCTCCCTGCAGAATCTCGAAGGCTGATGACATAAGGGGAAGCGGATAACGATTCTTAACCGTTATGTCATTCAGCCCTCGATAATCCACGCAGGGGCGCAGAGTACCGTCCTTCTTCTTAACAAAAAGAACCCCGCCCCGGCCGGAGAGGAAGAAGGCACTATGGTACCGGCGTCAAGAGACACAGACAAATAATCCTCGAGAGCCTTACGTTCGGGAGCCGACAGAGAGTATAGTCTACCTCGAGGAGGAGTGGTCCCCGGAAGGAGATCAATACTACAATCATACGACCGGTGAGGAGGAAGGGAGTTGGCTCGGGACCGACTGAAGACCGTGCGCAGATCATGATATTCCTCCGGCACTCCTGTCAAATCGCCAGGTTCCTCCTGAGAAGTAGGGACAGAAGAAACGGGAGGGATGGCAGACATTAAACACTTCACATGACAAGAAACGTTCCAGGATAGGATAGAATTACTAGACCAATTAATAGAAGGATTATGACATACTAGCCAGGGATGACCCAAAACAACAGGTGTAAACGGTGAACGGAAAATCAAAAAAGAAATAGTCTCACTGTGGTTACCAGATACTGTGAGGGTTAAAGGTAGTGTCTCAAATCTGATACTGGGAAGATGACTACCATCTAAGGCGAACATGGGCGTAGGCTTCTCTAACTCTCTGAAAGGAATGTCATGTTTCCGAACCCATGCTTCGTCCATGAAACAACCCTCAGCCCCAGAGTCTATCAAGGCACTACATGTAGCACCCGAACCGGTCCAGCGTAGATGGACCGACAAAGTAGTACAGGATTTTGATGGAGAGACTTGAGTAGTTGCGCTCACCTGTAGCCCTCCGCTTACAGATGAGCTCTGGCTTTTACTGGACATGAATTAACAAAATGTCCAGCAACTCCGCAATAGAGGCACAGGCGGTTGGTGATCCTCCGTTCCCTCTCCTTAGTCGAGATGCGAATCCCTCCCAGCTGCATGGGCTCAGTCTCAAAGCCAGAGGAGGGAGATGGTTGCGATGCGGAGCAGGGAAACACCGTTGATGCGAGCTCTCTTCCACGAGCCCGGTGACGAAGATCTACCCGTCGTTCTATGCGGATGGCGAGAGCAATCAAAGAGTCCACATCTGAAGGAACCTCCCGGGAGAGAATCTCATCCTTAACCACTGCGTGGAGTCCCTCCAGAAAACGAGCGAGCAGCGCCGGCTCGTTCCACTCACTAGAGGCAGCAAGGGTGCGAAACTCAATAGAATAATCCGTTATGGACCGTTCACCTTGGCATAAGGAAGCCAGGGCCCTAGAAGCCTCCCCACCAAAAACTGAACGGTCAAAAACCCGAATCATCTCCTCTTTAAAGTTCTGGAACTTGTTAGAGCAATCAGCCCTTGCCTCCCAGATAGCTGTGCCCCATTCTCGAGCCCGGCCAGTAAGGAGTGAAATGACGTAAGCAACCCGAGCTCTCTCTCTAGAGTATGTGTTGGGTTGGAGAGAGAACACAATCTCACACTGCGTGAGAAAGGAGCGGCACTCAGTGGGCTGCCCGGAGTAGCAAGGTGGGTTATTAACCCTAGGTTCTGGAGGCTCGGCAGGCCAGGAAGTAACAGGTGGCACGAGACGTAGACTCTGGAACTGTCCAGAGAGGTCGGAAACCTGAGCGGCCAGGTTCTCCACGGCATGGCGAGCAGCAGACAATTCCTGCTCGTGTCTGCCGAGCATGGCTCCTGGATCTCGACGGCAGTGTAACGAGCGTCTGAAGTCGCTGGGTCCATTCCTTGGTCGGTTCCTTCTGTCATGCAGGTGAAAGAGGACCCAAAAGCGACTTAACAGAAACAGAGTTTATTCAAGTCCAAACAGGGAATAACAGAAATCCTCTAGTCTGTAGAGGGGAATAACAGGAGAAGCGGCCACAGACTGCAGGTCGAAAGCCGGGTAGGCGCAGGCCGTAGTTGACAGAGACACCTGCTCACACGCAGCATCTGATGAAGGCAAAAAACACGACAGGACAGGGCGATACACAATCACAGCACGGTGAATTCTAAACAAGGAACCGACAGGACAGGAACGGAACACAAAGGAATAAATAGGGACTCCAATCAGGGGAAAGGATCGGGAACAGGTGTGGGAAGACTAAATGATGATTAGGGGAATAGGAACAGCTGGGAGCAGGAACGGAACGATAGAGAGAAGAGAGAGCGAGAGAGTGAGAGAGGGAGGGGGAGAGAGAGGGATAGAAAGAGGGAAAGAACCTAATAAGACCAGCAGAGGGAAACGAATAGAATGGGGAGCACAGGGACAAGACATGATAATAAATGACAAACATGACAGATGAATCAGGCTTCACCATCTGGGTTTGGTGGATGCCAGTAGAACGCTACCTGCCCCAATGCATAGTGCCAACTGTAAAGTTTGGTGGATGTGGATTAAAGGTCTGTTTTTCATGGATCATGAATGATCATGGATTATTTCCAGTGAAGGGAAATCTTATCGCTGCAGCATACAATGACATTCTAGACGATTCTGTACTTCCAACTTTGTGGCAACCGTTTGGGGAAGGCCCTTTTCAGCTGTGCACAAAGCAAAGTCCATACAGAAATGGTTTGTCCAGATCAGTGGGGAAGACCTTTACTGGCCTGCACAGAGCCCTGACCTCAACCACATCGAACACCTTTGGGATGAATTGGAATGCTGACTGTGAGCCAGGCCTAATCGCTCAACATCAGTGCTCGACCTCACTAATGCTCTTGTGGCTGATTGGAAGCAAGTCCCCTAGCACTGTTCCAACATCTAGTGGAAAGCCTTCCCAGAAAAGTGGAGGCTGTTATAGCAGTGAAGGGGGGACCAACTCCATATTAATGTCCATGATTTTGGAATGAGATGTTCAACGAGCGGGTGTCCACATACTCTTGGTCATGTAGTGTAGCTACTTCTACTAGCTAGTTGTCTGGAACCCCAACGTTGAATTGGATTGAATTCTACATTGGGCAGAAATTTGTGTTTGAACCATTAAAGTTTCCTTTCATGACCTCTACAAGCCAGAATGTTTAATAAAATTATATTTTAGAGTACTTTATTGGTTGTCCTTGCTGTTGGTCCTTTTGCTTGTAGGAATGTGAGACAATATCAACAAGAAAGTATGATTACATTAACTTTATGTAATTATACTTTCCTATGGATTCCTTTTCTCACATTCCAACCCCCCCAAAAGAACCAACCGCACCGACAACCGGTAAAGTGCTTTTAAAATATAATTTTATTCAGCATGTTGGCATGTAGATGTCATGAGAGGACACTTTCCTGATTCAAACACTCATTTCTGCTGACATACAATTCAATGCAATTCAACGTCTTGTTTCCAGGCTACTTGCTAGGTAGCTGACATGACTACTATTCATATGAAAATCTTTGTGACAGCTCATGGCTATGATGGTGGTGGGTGGTGTGATGGTCGTGCTTAGTCTTTCTCTTCTTACACAAATACACACACAAAGGAAGTGAATCATGTTTTGATGAGGTCATTTAGCTCTGTCTTATTCCCAGCAAGACATCTATTCTTTTGACACTGGGCAAAGGCATGCAGTACATAGCTACATCATTGGGCGGGAGTTGTCGACAGGCTCAGTCCCAGAGGTTGACTTTTTTGTCTAAATCAACCACACCACTAATGACTTAAAAACTCAGGGGTCGTATCCGAAGGAGTGCTTATCTAGGATCAGGCCCTCCCTCTCTGCCTAATATTATTCCTTGTGATCTAAAAGGCTAATAAACTGACTCTAAATCAGTACTTGTATTCATAGTCAGAGCTATGACATGACAGCAGCGAAACTATAGAACAGCTCAGTAGAAGCTTGCTCATTTGGGCATGCTGTAGCGTTTTTCATTTGACCTCATACGTCAGAGCAATTTCATACTCCTAGGTACAACTATAGAATCGTGGGTTGATGATAATGTGTAGTAACACCGTAAGCAATGTGAATACTAGGACAGGTGGAAGTATGTTGTTGTCTATAGGCTAGATGTTGTTTACATTCCTCAAGTGGTTTTAAGCATGTATTACACTGCAATCCATTGACAGATTTTGTGCTGTATTTATTCAGGTATTGGAAAAGTACCCGAACACACCCATGAGCCACAAAGAGATCCTACAGGTGATCCAGAGGGAGAGACTGAAAGAAATCAGGTAAATGAACCGGTTCTCATGTTTTCTGTATGTTCTCAAAGGGAAAGGTACCTTAGACTACTTCTTAGACACCTTCTTTAGCTTCCTTTAGTCCCCATCTCTGTTTGGACTTCAGTTTTGATACACAGGATCGGGGCCCCGTATTCATAAAGTGTATTGAGTATGAGTGCTGATCTAGGATCAGTTTTGTTCTTTTAGATCACAATGAGTAAGATTACATGTACAGGGTGGGACCTGATCCTAGATAAGCATTCCTACTTTGAGACGTTTTATGAATAATTTCCCATTGTATGATTGATTGCTCATGTTCTTTCTCTTTTTATGTTCCTTTTCTTGTTGGTAATTATTACATTCACATAATTCTAATTATTTAATTTCTTTTTTTGTTGAATTATTTTCATTCTTATCATCCAGAAGGTAAGAGAAAGCTAGTTGTGCCCAACCCCGTCCCTTGACAAACTCACTAAAATGTTGTTTTATTTTTCCTATTGCATGTTATTTGCAACTTGTAACAACAACTTGTAACAACCAAGTTTCAGCATGGCATTACGAACATGTTATTGCATGTTAGGTATTGTTATTTCAGCCAACACAGCCTAATAATTTCATCAGTTGCTGTTATACTCAGAATACAGTACATTGGTGCTTGATTCACACTATAGGGCCAAACTGAGCCAGGCCAAGCCGAGCTGTACTGGGTTGACCTGCTTGGCCTGACTATGGTTCCACCATAGTTGCAGAAACTATGCTGGAAAGGGCAATGTGAAATCGAAAGGTCAGAGCGAGCACAGTACAGTTCAAGTCATCTCTTTATTGTGAATCAGGCATTACTGTCTCCTCCCTCCGGTGGCCAGTCAGCTGTCTGCTTCATTGAGTGTAACTGGCTGTGTTCCCTTTTCTCTTGTTACCTAGTGGTACTTCCCCGCTGGCATGTCTTAATGCTATGCTCCACACCAACTCTCGCAGTGAAGAAGGGATCTTTTACAAAGTACCTGGACGAATGGGGGTCTACACACTGAAGGTCCGTTTGTAATTTCTATGAATCAAACGCATGTAACAAATTAATGCTGACAAGTGAGATTGACATAGAGTTTTCAGATATGCCCGAGATTTTTTTACTAATAGTCAGTGCTACATTGTACAAAATGATATGTTAAAATCATTTATGATGACACTGCTTCTCTTTGGAAGGACATTTGAAAAGTAGAGCAACATTATGACTCACACAGCGAGCTTATCAGACAATTAGACATTCACATGAATCATTGTTCGTTGCTCTGAATGTTAGGAGGCACTCAAAGAAGTCCGTGTTATGGGAGTGTGTACTATCTTATGGTGGTGTGTACTGTATATACACGTATATATACAGTGCCTTGCGAAAGTATTCGACCCCTTTGAACTTTGCGACCTTTTGCCACATTTCAGGCTTCAAACATAAAGATATAAAACTTCAAGGGGGCCGAATACTTTCGTAAGGCACTGTATATACAGTGGGGCAAAAAAAGTATTTAGTCAGCCACCAATTGTGCAAGTTCTCCCACTTAAAAAGATGAGAGAGGCCTGTAATTTTCATCATAGGTACACTTCAACTATGACAGACAAAATGAGGGGGGGAAAATCACATTGTAGGATTTTTAATGAATTTATTTGCAAATTATGGTGGAAAATAAGTATTTGGTCAATAACAAAAGTTTATCTCAATACTTTGTGATATACCCTTTGTTGGCAATGACAGAGGTCAAACGTTTTCTGTAAGTCTTCACAAGGTTTTCACATACCGTTGCTGGTATTTTGGCCCATTCCCCCATGCAGATCTCCTCTAGAGCAGTGATGTTTTGGGGCTGTTGCTGGGCAACACAGACTTTTAACTCCCTCCAAAGATTTTATGTGGGGTTGAGATCTGGAGACTGGCTAGGCCACTCCAGGACCTTGAAATGCTTCTTACGAAGCCACTCCTTCGTTGCCCGGGCGGTGTGTTTGGGATCATTGTCATGCTGAAAGACCCAGCCACGTTTCATCTTCAATGCCCTCGCTGATGGAAGGAGGTTTTAACTCAAAATCTCACAATACATGGCCCCATTCATTCTTTCCTTTACACTGATCAGTCGTCCTGGTCCCTTTGCAGAAAAACAGCCCCAAAGCATGATGTTTCCACCCCCATGCTTCACAGTAGGTATGGTGTTCTTTGGATGCAACTCAGCATTCTTTGTCCTCCAAACACGACGAGTTGAGTTTTTACCAAAAAGATATATTTTGGTTTCATCTGACCATATGACATTCTCCCAATCTTCTTCTGGATCATCCAAATGCTCTCTATAATACTTCAGACAGGCCTGGACATGTACTGGCTTCAGCAGGTGGACACATCTGGCACTGCAGGATTTGAGTTCCTGGCGGCGTAGTGTGTTACTGATGGTAGGCTTTGTTACTTTGGTCCCAGCTCTCTGCAGGTCATTCACTAGGTCCCCCCGTGTGGTTCTGGGATTTTTACTCACCGTTCTTGTGATCAAGAAGAAGTTACAGGTCTGTGAGAGCCAGAAATCTTGCTTGTTTGTAGGTGACCAAATACTTATTTTCCACCATAATTTGCAAAGAAATTTTAAGCATCTCATTTTGTCTGTCATAGGTGAAGTGTACCTATGATGAAAATTATAGGCCTCTCTCATCTTTTTACCTGGGAGAACTTGCACAATTGGTGGCTGACTAAATACTTTTTTGCCCCACTGTACAGTTGAAGTCGGAAGTTTACATACACTTAGGTTGGAGTCATTAAAGTAGCATATGTTACAGTTGAAGTCGCAAGTTTACATACGCCTTAGCCAAATACATTTAAACTGAGTTTTTCACAATTCCTGACATTTAATCCTAGTTAAAATTTCCTGTCTTAAGTCAGTTAAGATCACCACTTTATTTTAAGAATGTGAAATGTCAGAATAATTGTAGAGAGAATTATTTCTTTCATCACATTCCCAGTGGGTCAGAAGTTTACATACACTAAATTAGTATTTGGTAGCATTGCCTTTAAATTGTTTAACTTGGGTCAAACGTTTCAGGTAGCCTTCCACAAGCTTCCCACAGTAAGTTGGGTGAATTTTGGCCAATTCCTCCTGAAAGAGCTGGTGTAAGGTTTGTAGGCCTCCTTGCTCACACACACTTTTTCAATTCTGCCCACAAATTTTCTATAGGATTGAGGTCAGGGCTTTGTTATGGCCACTCCAATACCTTGACTTTGTTGTCCTTTAGCCATGGGGTCATTGTCCATTTGGAAGACCCATTTGCGACCAAGCTTTACTTCCTGACTGATGTCTTGAGATGTTGCTTCAATATAGTATCCACATAATTTTCCTGCCTTATGATGCCATCTATTTTGTGAAGTGCACCAGTCCCTCCTGTAGCAAAGCACCCCCACAACATGATGCTGCCACCCCGTGCTTCACGGTTGGGATGGTGTTCTTCGGCTTGCAAGCCTCCCCCTTTTTCCTCCAAACTCTACGATGGTCATGATGGCCAAATAGTTCTATTTTTGTTTCATCAGACCAGAGGACATTTCTCCAAAAAGTATGATATTTGTCCCTATATGCAGTTGCAAACCTTAGTCTGGCTTTTTTATGGCGGTTTTGGAGCAGTGGCTTCTTCCTTGCTGAGCGGCCTTTCAGGTTATGTCGATATTGGACTCATTTTACTGTGGATATCGATACTTTTGTACCTGTTTCCTCCAGCATCTTCACAAGGTCCTTTGCTGTTGTTCTGGGATTGATTTGCACTTTTCGCACCAAAGTACGTTCATCTCTAGGAGACAGAATGCTTCTCCTTCCCGAGCGGTATGACGGCTGCATGGTCCCATGGTGTTTATACTTGCATACTATTGTTTGTACAGATGAACGTGGTACTTTCAGGCATTTGGAAATTGCTCCCAAGGATGAACCAGACTTGTTGAGGTCTACAAAAAACAAATTCTGAGGTCTTGGCTGATTTCTTTTGATTTTCCAATGATGTCAAGCAAAGAGGCACTGAGTTTGAAGGTAGGCCTTGTAATACATCCACGGGTACACCTCCAATTGACTCAAGTGATGTCAATTAGCCTATCAGAAGCTTTTCAAGCCATGACATCATTTTCTGGAATTTTCCAAGCAGTTTAAAGGCACAGTCAACT
This sequence comes from Oncorhynchus gorbuscha, assembly GCF_021184085.1. Lineage (NCBI taxonomy): Eukaryota > Metazoa > Chordata > Actinopteri > Salmoniformes > Salmonidae > Oncorhynchus > Oncorhynchus gorbuscha. Next base: position 88,211,207 of record NC_060182.1, read on the forward strand.
TAGTGCATGTAAACCTCTGACCCACTGGAATTGTGATACAGTGAATTATAAGTGAAAAAATCTGTCTCTAAAGAATTGTTCAGAGAAATTGCTTGTGGCAAAATGGCAGATGTCCTAACCGACTTGCTAAAACTATAGTTTGTTAATTAACAATACATTTGTGGAGTGGTTTTACGAGTTTTAATGACTCCAACCTATGTGTATGTACACTTCTGACTTCAACTGTATATATGTATGTTGTGTGTCTGTGAATAGAAGGACATTGGGGACGTGGTGAAGGAACTGTCTGAGGAGGGGTCGGATGTGAATGAGCTGTCTGAGGGCTCAGAGGAGCTGTCTGAGGAGGGGTCGGAGGTGAAGGAGCTGTCTGAGGAGGGGTCGGAGGAGGGCGGTAGTGATAATCTGTCTGATTCCCAGAGAAGCACAGAGAACAACAACTACAACGCTAACAACCAGGAGGGCAGGAGGGGACGGTGGAGGAGGAGAGGTACGCTACTCCGTCACAATATATTTACAACATCACTCTCCTTTTAACGAGGCAATGGGGAGGAGGGAGGAGGAGAGTTGGGATATACAGATAACTGACAAAACAAAGGAAACACCAACATACAGTTGGGCCAACACGAGCTAGAACAGCTTCAATGCACCTTGACATAGATTATACTGTACAGGTTCCTGGAATTCCATTGGAGGGATGTGACAATATTCTTCCATGAGAAATTCCATAATTAGGTGTTTTGTTGATAGTGGTGGAAAATGCTGTCTCAGGCACAGCTCCAGAATCTGGTGACTGAGATGGAAATGGCATATTGTTTAAATTGTTTTCATGCTCATCAAACTATTCTGTGACCACTCGTGTCCTGTGGAATGGGGCATGGTCATCCTATGGGGGAATAGCCTGCCCCAGAGAGGAAGAGGCGAAGCGAGAGGTTTTACTCCACCAAAAATCTGTCCATGAAAAGAAGCCCACGAAATGAAGAGTCTTTGTATGGAGGTGCTGTCACAGATGCAATTTTTTCTTTTAAAAATAATTCCATTTCAACCTTTATTTAATTAACCAGGTAGGCCAGTTGAGAACAAGTTCTCAATTACATCTGCGACCTGGCCAAGATAAAGCAAAGCAGTGCGACAAAAAACAACACAGAGTTACACATAGGATAAACAAAAGTACTGTCAATAACACAATAGAAAAATGTACATACAGTGTGTGTAAATGGAGTAATGAGGTAAGGCAATAAATAGGCCGTAGTAGCGAAGTAATTACAATTTAGCAAATTAACACTGAAGTGATAGATGTGCAGATGATGATGTGCAAGTAGAAATACTGGTGTGCAAAAGGGCAAAAAAGTAAATAAAAACAATATGTGCCACGACTTCTGCCGAAGTCGGTCCCTCTCCCTTGTTCGGGTGGTGTCTGGCGGTCGAAGTCACCGTGCTATTTACAGATGGGCTATGTACAGCTGCAATGATTGGTAAGCTGCTCAGATAGCTGATGCTTAAAGTTAGTGAGGGAGATATGTCTCCAACTTCAGTGATTTTTGCAATTCGTTCCAGTCATTGGCAGCAGAGAACTGGAAGGAAAGGCGGCCAAAGTGGGTGTTGTTATGGTGACCAGTGAGCAGAGATTAGGCAGAGCTTTACCTAGCAAAGACTTATAGATGACCTGGAGCCAGTGGGTCTGGCGAGGAGAGCATACAGGTCGCAGTGGTGGGTGGTATTTGGGGCTTTGGTGACAAAACGGATGGTACTGTGATAGACTGCATCCAGTTTGCTGAGTAGTGTTGGAGGCTATTTTGTAGATGACATCGCGGAAGTCGAGGATCGGTAGGATAGTCAGTTTTACGAGGGTATGTATGGCAGTGTGAGTGAAGAAGGCTTTGTTGCAAAATAGGACGCTGATTATAGATTTAATTTTGGATTGGAGATGCTTAATATGAGTCTGGAAGGAGAGTTTACAGTCCAGCCAGACACCTAGATATTTGTAGTTGTCCACATATTCTAAGTCAGAACCGTCCAGAGTAGTGATGCTAGTCGGTGGGCGGGTGCAGGCAGCGATCAGTTGAAGAGCATGCATTTAGTTTTACTAACGTTTAAGAGCAGTTGGAGGCCTCGGAAGGAGTGTTGTATGGCATTGAAGCTCGTTTGGAGGTTTGTTAACACAGTGTCCAAAAAAGGGCCAAATGTATACAGAATGTTGTCTGCGTAGAGGTGGATCAAGGAATCACCCGCAGCAAGAGAGACATCATTGATATATACAGAAAAAAAGAGTCGGCCTGAGAATTGAACCCTCTGGATCCTCCATAGAGACTGACAGAGGTCCGGACAACAGGCCCTCCAATTTGACACACTGAACTCTATCTGAGAAATAGTTGGTGAACCAGGCAAGACAGTCATTTGAGAAACCAAGGCTGTTGAGTCTGCCGATAAGATTACGGTGATTGACAGAGTCGAAAGTCTTGGCTAGGTCGATGAAGACGGCTGCACAGTACTGTCTTTTATCGATGGTGGTTATGATATCGTTTAGTACCTTGAGCGTGGCTGAGGTGCACCCGTGACCAACTCGGAAACCGGATTGTACAGCGGAGAAGGTACGGTGAGGTTCAAAATGGTCGGTGATCTGTTTATTTACATGGCTTTCGAAGACTTTAGAAAGGCAGGGTAGGATGCTACAGTTTGGGTCTAGAGTGTCTCCCCCTTTGGAGAGGGGGATGACCTCGGCAGCTTTCCAGTCTTTAGGAATCTTAGACGATACGAAAGAGAGGTTGAACAGACTAGTAATAGGGGTTGCAACAATGGCGGCGGATAATTTTAGAAAGAGAGGGTCCAGATTGTCTAGCCCAGCTGATTTGTACAAGTCCAGGTTTTGCAGCTCTTTCAGAACATCTGCTATCTGGATTTGGGTGAAGGAGAAGCTGGGGAGGCTTGGGCAAGTAGCTGTGCGGGGTGTGGAGCTGTTGGCTGGGGTTGGGGTTGCCAGGAGGAAAGCATGGCCAGCTGTAGAGAAATGCTTTTTGAAATTCTCGATTATCGTGGATTTATTGGTGGTGACAGTTTTTCCTAGCCTCTGTGCAGTGGGCAGCTGGGAGGAGGTGCTCTTATTCTCCATCGACTTTACAGTGTCCCAGAACTTTTTGAAGTTAGCTACAGGATGCAAATTTCTTTTTGAAAAAGCTAGTCTTTGCTTTCCAAACTGACTGTGTGTATTGGTTCCGTACTTCCCTGAAAAGTTTCATATCGCAGGGACTATTTGATACTAGTGCAGTACGCCATAGGATGTTTTTGTCTGGTCGAGGGCAGTCAGGTCTGGAGTGAACCAAGGCTGTATCTGTTCTTAGATCTACATTTTTTGAAAGGGGCATGCTTATTTAAGATGGGGGGGAAATTACTTTTAAAGAACAACCAGACATCCTCAACTGTTATAGCTATAATGGCACAGATACAAAGATGATTCCTCTGTCTATCTCTATGGGCTGGTGTGTACACATGTATCTGCCCTCTCATTGGCTAGAGTGGTCCCACCTGATCTCGCCTCTTTCATCTTTGAGGACATGTATTTACATTATTAGAGCGGTCACTCTAATATCTTGTCAATATAATAGACAAACTTGGCCTGCCCAGCATTTTTATACATGACCGTAAGCATGATTGGATGTTAATAGCTTAATTACCTCAGGAACCACACCTGTGTGGAAAGCATCTTCTTTCAATATACTTTGTATCTGTTGTTTTCTCAAGTGTTTCCATTATTTTGGCAGTTGCCTGTATGTCAGCTTCACCTTTTTCCATGATGACTAGGCTATATAATTGCACTGCTTGAAATTGACTGAAATGGGTGCTGATGCTCATTTGAATGCAGACCGTTACTCTGTTTCGGTGCCAGGCCCACCCAAACATGAAGTTATTGTGGTGTTTCTATTTTCACTATTGAGTTTGCAGCTTTACATCTTGTGATAAATACTGTACATACATCAGACTGTTTCCCATCTTAGTAACACTTTAGAAGGAGTTTTAAGTTTCGGCCATTTCTGTCATTATTTCTTTCCTGTTATAACAGGAAATAGTTTTTTTTTTTAATGATGTTTGAGCCACACTTCCTCATGTACACATATGAATGAGTTAAGGAAGTAATAGCTTATCTTCTGAACACAAGGACATCTTGTTTTCTGTTTTTGTTTTCTATTATTTTTAATACCGCTGCAAAAAAAAATCAATCAGAGCAAATGTTATCAAAAGAACCACAGAGACACAAGTCAAAGGGTTACAGCTACGGTGAGTGAGAAATGAACATGCAAGCCTTGTAAAAAAACAAACAGGAAATAGCTGTTGTTTTAAGTAATATTGCTACTAGCAGGTGGGTTTTTGGTGGTTGAAAAGACAATTCTTCATTTAAAAAGGCAAACTGTTGTGTATGTTTTCATCAATCTTTTGATGAATTAATTAACTCGATGCAACATATTTGATAGTGTATGATCTCAAAAAAACATCTACTTTGGTGTATCCATCTTAAAGATGAACTGAAACACTAAAATAACATAAATTTCATGTTGATGTTATCAGCTTTTTGGATGTGAACATTTCTAAGCCTAATAATGTGTTGTTGACTGTCTATCTAAGTTGTGCTATGTTGTATTTCCTTCCCAGGGCCTTCCAAGCTGCCGCCTGATCCGTTGTCTCCTCAGCCGCGCTGTTCATCTCCCTCTGTCCCCAGCAGCAAGCTCATCTCTCCTTCACAGAAACACTGCAAGAAGGCCCTCAAACAGGTACATTAGGCTACTGTGCTGATGCTCCATCGTCTTCGGTCTCAATTTCACTGGTTAATAGAGATGTAAAAGAGATGTTTTCTCAACAAGACTAACCTAATAAAGGTTAAACAAGGTACTGCTGCTGACCTGTTGCCTCCTGAGTGCCTATCAGTGTCTCAGTGATGCTCTCTGTGCTAATATAGCTCTAATTTCTGAAATGTGGCTAATAAAATACCAGTTTTGTCAAATAAATGCAGACATGACGTTCACTGTGCTTGTTAAATCTAACCGCTTCTTTGTTACAAAAACATATTGTGTAAGTTATTTGAAAAACACAATGGGGTGTGGGTGAGAGGGGAAAATAAACACCTTTTGCTGAGTTGTATTAATTTCCTCACAAACCTTCCCATTGGTCTTCCTTAGCTTGCATCTGAAATGGCAACCTATTCCCTATATAGTGCACAACTTTTTACCAGAGCCCTGCTGGCCCTGGTTAAAAGAAGCACACTATATTGGGTGCCATTTTGGTCGCACCATTAGCCTTTTGTGCTCTGCATAATTAGATTTCAGTTGATTGCAGATCGTAATGAGTTCCATCTGCAATGCTGTGGAATTTTCAGCTGTGTGTGTAAGAACAGTTTTATGGGTTTGTTAGGCAAAAATAAACCCAAGTCAGATGAAAATTTGGCTCCAAGGTTAGGCACACAGAGTAGACATTGGGTTTATTTTCCATCTGTAACTGTTATATACTGGGACGGCAGGTATACTAGTCGTTAGAGCGCTGGTTGCAAGATCAAATCCCTGAGCTGACAAGGTAAAAATCTGTCGATCTGCCCCTGAATGAGGCAGTTAACCCACTGTTCCTAGGCCGTCATTGAAAATAAGAATTTGTTAACCTTTTCGGGCTAGGGGGCAGTATTTTCACGTCCGGATGAAAACCATGCCCAAAGTAAACTGCCTGCTACTCAGGCCCAGAAGCTAGGATATGCATATTATTAGTAGATCTGGATAGAAAACACTCTGAAGTTTCTAAAACTGTTTGAATGATGTCTGTGAGTATAACAAAACTTATTTGGCAGGAAAAACCTGAGGACAAACAATCCAGGATTTTTTTTTTTTAGGTCACTCTCTTTTCAATGGGGTTTCATTGGGAATCTAGAATTCTAAGGCAGTTGCTTGCAGTTCCTATCACTTCCACTGGATGTCAACAGTCTTTAGAAATTGGTTGATGTTTTTCCTTTGTGTAATGAAGAAGTAGCCCTGTTCAGGACGAGGGTCGAGTGAAGTGTACTGTTTGATAGAGGCGCGTGACCTGAAAAGCACGCTCCACTTTGTTTTCCTCCGGTATTGAACGCAGTTTATCCCGTCTTTGTTTGAAATGCTTGGACAAAGATTACAGGTAATTTATGAGATACTTTGTAGTCATGTGGTGTGAGTTGGAACCTGTGTTTTTCTGGATCAAACTCGCCAAATAAATGGACATTTTGGATATATAACGACGGAATTAATCTAACAAAAGGACCATTTGTGATATTTATGGGACATATTGGAGTGCCAACAGAAGAAGCTCGTCAAAGGTAAGGCATGAATTATATCTTTATTTCTGAGTTTCGTGTCATGCCTGGCGGGTTGAATTATGATTGTCTGTCTTTGTTTGATGGGGTGCTATCCTCAGATAATAGCATGGTTTGCTTTCGCCGTAAAGCCTTTTTGAAATCTGACACAGCGACTGGATTAACAAGAAGTTTATCTTTAATCCTATGTATAACACCTGTATCTTTCATCAATGTTTATGATGATTATTTCTGTAATTTGATTTGGCTCTCTGCAATTTTACCAGATGTTATTTGAGACAATGCATTACTGAACATAACATGCCAATTTAAACTGAGGTTTTTGGACATAGAGGGACTTTATTGAACAAAACAAAAATGTATTGTGTAACATGGAGTCCTGGGAGTGCCACCAGATAAAGATCATCAAAGGTTAGTGATTAATTTAATCGCCGTTTCTGACTTTTGTGAGTCTCCTTGGCTGGAAAATATCTGTATGGTTTTTGTGGCTAGGCGCTGTCCTAACATAATCGCATGGTGTGCTTTTGTCGTAAAGCCTTTTTGAAATCTGACATGATGGCTAGATTAACAAGAAGTTAAGCTTTAATTTGGTGTATTGCTCTTGTGACTGTATGAAAGTTTTAAAAAAAATAATAATAATAATTTTGTGCTCTGCCATTTCACCGGATGTTGTCGAAACGTTCCGCTTGCGGAACCCCTAGCCGTAAAAGTTTTTAACTGAATTGCCTAGTTAAATAAAGGTTACATTAAGAAAAAATTATAATAATAAATACTGTAAAAATAGAAAGAATGAAGAATAGTGAATGATTTGGCCTCGTGAAAATGTAGGCTAATGCAACTTATTTCATTGTGTAAATTTTAAAATCATTTACCTAATAGACAGTACGACTAATTTGCGATAGTGATGATTCTAAACCCATCAAAAGAAGAAACGTCCCTCTTTCAGGACCCTGTCTTTCAAAGATAATTAATAAAAATCCAAATAACTTCACAGATCTTCATTGTAAAGGGTTTAAACACTGTTTCCCATGCTTTTTCGATGAACCATAAACAATTAATGAACATGCACCTGTGGAACGGTCATTTTGACACTAACAGCTTACAGATGGTAGGCAATTAAGGTCACTGTTATGAAAACGTAGGACACTAAAGAGGCCTTTCTACTGACTCTGAAAAACACCAAAAGAAAGATGCCCAGGGTCCCTGCTCATCTGCATGAAGGTGCCTTAGGCATGCTGCAAGGAGGCTTGAGGACTGCTGATGTGGCCAGGGAAATAAATTGCAATGTCCGTACTGTGAGACGCCTAAGACAGTGCTACAGGGAGACAGGGCGGACAGCTGATCGTTCTCGCAGTGGCAGACGTGTTACAACACCTGCACAGGATCGGTACATCCGAACATCACACCTGCGGGACAGGTACAGGATGGCAACAACAATTGCCCGAGTTACACCAGGAACGCACAATCCCTCCATCAGTGCTCAGGCTGAGAGAGGCTGAGCTGAGGGCTTGTAGGCCTGTTGTAAAGGCAGGTCCTCACCAGACATCACCGGCAACAACGTCGCCTATGGGCACAAACCCACCGTCGCTGGACCAGAGAGGACTGGCATAAAGTGCTCTTTACTGACGAATCGCGGCTTTGTCTCACCAGGGGTGATAGTCGGATTCGTGTTTATCGTCGAAGGAATGAGCGTTACACCGAGGCCTGTACTCTGGAGCAGGATCGATTTAGAGGTGGATGGTCTGTGGCGTCATGGTCTGGGGTGGTGTGTCACAGCATCATCGGACTGAGCTTGTTGTCATTGCAGGCAATCTCAACGCTGTGCGTTACAGGGAAGACATCCTTCTCCCTCATGTGGTACCCTTCCTGCAGGCTCATCCTGACATGACCCTCCAGCATGACAATGCCACCAGACATACTGCTAATTGTTAAGTTTGCTGAAAATAAACGCAGTTGACAGTGAGAGGACGTTTATTTTTTTGTTGAGTTTAGAATATATCACATGATATACACTACACATTTGGTTCAAAATGTTAATTATAAACTGGGTGGTTCGAGCCCTGAATGCTGATTGGCTGACAACCGTGGTATATCAGACCGTATACCACGAGTATGACAAAACATTTATTTGTACCGCTCTAATTATGTTAGTAACCCGTTTATAATAGTAATAAGGCACCTTGGGGGTTTGTGGTATATGGTCAATATACCACAGCTAAGGACTGTATCCGCATTGCGTCTTGCCTAGGAACAGTCCTTAGCTGTGGTATATTGGCCATATACCACACCCACTTGGGCCTTAATGATTAATTATGCCACGTAGAGTCTAAGACAGGAGCTGACATTCATCTTGGCACTGGTAAATAATCTATAATTTTCCTTCTTCCTCTTCTCTGTCCCCCAGGCCCTGAAGCAGCAGCAGCAGAGGAACCAGCGGAGACAAGGGGGCATGCCCACAACCTCCAGCCCTAGACTACTGCTTAAGACGGACACCATTGCCACTAAGTCCGGTAGGTGACAGACTTCCACATATCCAGTACACTACGTTGTTGATATACATCCTTAGTAGAAGCCTACAGGAAACACAAACAATCACTGTCGATGGTGATCAGTGGTCATCTCAAGTCTAACACTCGTCTCTACCCTTTATACAAAGCAGTGTGGTTATGGCTTTCTTATCCAAGTTCTAAAAAGGGGGGGAAACATATTAAATGCAGTGTATCCACTTGTGTGGCTAAATTGTGTTTCAATCGAATCGTGTTCCTCTCTCTCCGTCTGACCAAGCAGACTCCTGTCCTGCTGCTGGTACCAGGAAGATGTCCCAGAGGTCCAGTCGACTCAGTGCACGTCAGTAGTAGACTCATCCAGCTCGTCTTTGTCATTTACATATAGCAGGCCAGTATACATGCCAGGCTGTTGGACTGGTCCCAGATCTATTTGCGCTGTCTTGCCAACTCCTATGGTTAATGACACGTCAAACATAGCAACAACCATAGGAGTTGTCTACAGCACAAACAGATCTGGGACCAGGCTCAGTATAGTACCAAGTCTCTGTATCCTCTCTTGTTGTTTTGTATGACTCTTACTCTTCTCTTTACTCTTCTCTTGTGTTGTTGTCTCCAGGGCAACTGAAGCGTACCAAGTGTGCAGAGATAGACGTTGAGACACCAGACTCTATCCTGGTTAACACCAATCTGCGTGCCCTGATCAACAAACACACCTTCTCTGTTCTGCCCACAGAGTGCCAAGAGAGGCTACTGACGCTACTGCCTGAGGTCGACCAACAGGTGGGGCCATACTAGATATCATCAGGTCTCTAGCAACAGAGAGGTTTAAAATCAAGAGACTCAACATGTGATTAATTCCTGTAATCGTCCACCTGTATAATTCCTGTTTTCATTTTTCGGATTCTGTTGCAAAATGTTTAGTCTGTTGCGAAACATTTTGCAATGGAAACCGTTTACTCCAGATGGAAAATGTTTTGCAAAGAAAACTAAAGTTTATGGTGGACACTTTCAGGTCGGTTACTCCCCGTTTTGTTCCGTTTGCTCTGTTTGGTTCCTGGGGTAAACGGTAAATGATTTCTGTTGCAAATTGTTTTGCAACAGACAAAACATTTTGTAACAGAATCCGACTAATGAATAGACCCCAGGTATTTGCAGGACATAATCTCATGGTGAGTCTCTCTTTATGTACTGATGATGGTGATTATAGTGATGATGATTATAGTGATAATGATGTTGATTAGTGATAATGATGTTGATTAGTGATAATGATGATAGTGATGATGATTGTAGTGATGATGATGTTGATGATGATGATTAGTGATAATGATGATGATAATGATGATGATGATTAGTGATAATGATGGTGATGATGATTAGTGGTGATGATGGTGATAATGATGATGATGGTGATGATGATTAGTGGTGATGATGATTAGTGATAATGATGATGATGATTAGTGGTGATGATGGTGATAATGATGATGATGGTGATGATGATTAGTGATGTTGATTAGTGATAATGATGATGATGAGTGGTGATGATGATGATCATAGTGATAATGATGTTGATTAGTGATAATGATGTTGATTAGTGATAATGATGATAGTGATGATGATGATTGTAGTGATAATGATGTTGATGATGATGATTAGTGATGATGATGATTAGTGATAATGATGATGATGATTAGTGATGATGATGATCATAGTGATAATGATGTTGATTAGTGATAATGATGGTGATGATGATGGTGATAATAGTGATGATGATGATCTCTGTCTGTATCTCTAGGCCTGTATGGATGGTCTGTTGAAGGTAACCAGTTCTGCCTTAAACAATGAGTTTTTCACATCAGCAGCTCAGTCCTGGAAGGAACGACTGGCGGAAGGTCAGTGCTTCTAACCTGATCCGAGATCTGTTGGTGATCTCTTGCTTGATGGTCTTTGGCTTGATTAATGACCATTGGCAAGAGCACACAAACAGATCTTGGACCAGGTGATTGTGTTTCTGTAACTTTAAAAAAAAATGTCTCGTAAACCTTTTTATATTTTCCAAACCACCCAGGTGAGTTCACTCCTGAGTTGCAGCTGAGAATGCGTCAGGAGATTGAGAAGGGGAAGAAGGTGGAGCATTGGAAGGAGAGCTTCTTTGAGAACTACTATGGTGAAAAGTATGTCATTTTTTTCAGGGCTGTAATCTTTAAAATATAATGCAATTATTCTTATATCAAGCTTTATTTCTCAGAGACCAAACTTGCTACTTGTAATTTATATACTTTAAACATTCTTGAGTTATCCATTCTTTATGCAGTTGGCTGATCTCTCGCTCTCTATGTCTCCCTCCCTCCCTCTCTTTCTATCCAGCTCTGGACTCAGCTTAGAGGAATCCAAAGAGCTGCTTGAGTCTGGTCTCAGTTTGGAGCTCTCAGCCACCAAAGCCCAGTCGTCTCCTCCATCACAGCCACGTCCTGCTGGCCAAGTACTGCAAGACACCAAGATCCCATCGAACAGCTGCCAGACTCGCTCTTCAGAGAGGAGGCTCCGATCATCATCACTGCCCATAAACCCGACATGTAAACCCATAGAACCTACCAAGTCAAGGCCAGAGCCTGTTCAAGAGGAAACAGTAGCAGTCCCACCCGTTGTACTACCGGTGCTGCCAGTAAAGATCGTTCAGAAGACACTGGAGGTTGAGTACCCCAGACACAGGACTCGTAGTAGAGGTTTATCCCTACCTATAGAGGCAGTGGAGGCAGCTCTTGTGCGGAGACATGATGTGGTGGATTCAACCTCAACGGTTACTCCACTTGGAGAGAAGCAGAAGGAGGAAGATGAGGAGCAGGATTTGAAAGAAGCCCAGCCAGACACCCCCCAGTACCCTGAGATCCCCCCGTCCCCTGAGAACCCCCCGTCCCCTGAGATCCCCCGTCCCCTGAGATCCCCCGTACCCTGAGATCCCCCGTACCCTGAGATCCCACCGTCCCCTGAGATCCCCCGTCCCCTGAGATCCCACCGTCCCCTGAGATCCCACCGTCCCCTGAGATCCCCCGTACCCTAAGATCCCCCGTACCCTGAGATCCCACCATCCCCTGAGATCCCCCGTCCCCTGAGATCCCCCGTCCCCTGGGATCCCCCCGTCCCCTGAGATCCCCCCGTCCCCTGAGATCCCCCGTCCCCTGAGATCCCCCGTCCCCTGAGATCCCCCGTCCCCTGAGATCCCCCCGTCCCCTGAGATCCCCCGTACCCTGAGATCCCACCATCCCCTGCCCAGGAGAGTCATCCAGAGGTCTGCCCCCAGATTAAGCTCAGTTCATCACTGCCCATCGACCTTCCAGAGCCTCTGGGCGTGGACAAGCATAGTGGGGAGAGGAGGGAAGATGTTGACGTTACACCAGAGAGAGAAGCCTCAGCCCCTGTGTCAGTCACCTCTGTATCCGCCCCTGTATCCACCCCTGGAACCACACCTGTACCCACCACCCCATCCCCGGAGCCGTTGAAAAGGAAGTCCTCGTCCAGTGAACAGGAAGTAGAGCTGACTCCAGAGAAGAGGGCCCGCATCACTCCACCAGCAGTATCTGTGGTAACCTCTCCAGCAGCCACAGTAACAACAGCACAGAGAGTGCCTCCGCTTCAGGTAACAATTTAATATTGTATATTGGAATGTATTTGTGGTGAATAAAAGTGTCAGGTAAATTTAGACCAAATGTGTCTACTAACACCAGGAAGGCCCACACATTTTTTTTAAAATGTCTTGTTCACTTTGTTTTTCAGATTACTGTGTCGCAAATCCTATCAGTCCCAGTCCTTGTGTCTCCAACCCAGGTGTCCCCTAGGACACCTCTCCCTGTCTCCCTCAGTCCCAGTCCTAGCCCTGGTCCTAGCCCTGGTCCTAGCCCTGGACGCATTGGTGCTCGCACTCTGGCTGACATCAAGGCTAAAGCCCAGCTAGCCCGGACCCAACGTGCAGCAGCAGCTGCAGCGAGCTCCTTCTCTAAAGGTGCAGTACCAGGCCCAGGACCAGGAGGAGGCAGTGGAGAGCAAGGAAACCATAGAGCTTCAGCCCAGACCCTCCTCCACTCCAGAACCTCCTCCTCCACCCAAAGCTCCACCCAATCTCAGTCAACCACCAAGCTGCCAGCAAGCAGCACCATTGGTCAATCTACCTGTCAATCACCCGATACAGTCACCACACCAGCCCACTCCAGTTCTGTCCAATCAGGCTCCTCTGTGCCCTTTGACCTTAGCCTGTCTCAAAGATGCTCCAATACCAGCAGAGTGTCTCTCACTGATGACCGACAGAGAGGCTACTCTGCTGGTAACATGGGCCCAGGTTTTCTGATGAGGCCTCAACATGGGAACACTCAACTTATATCACACCCATCAGGTCCCCAGTCAACCTCTAGCCTCACTTCATCTGTGTGTGATGTGAAGAGCCAGTATGTATCTGGAGGCTCCATGGCAGCCAGGGCTAGCCACTTCATCCCAGCCAACAACCCCCTGGTCACGTCTCTCCTCCAGGGGAAAGAGGTCCCTCTGGAACAGATCCTCCCCAAGCCGCTGGACAAGGCAGAGGTCCAGCTGGCCCAGGCCAAACCCTCCCATGATGACAAATGGAAGATAAAGTCCCACAGCACAGCTGGGACAGCCAGTGGTGAAAGCCAGAGTCAGTACCTACACTCTGGTGGTGTGGAGGACAACAGTAGATCCAAACAGCAAGGATCTATAGGCCGCTCCCCCTCCACCATACCTGGAACAAGAGCAGGTAAGTTGGCAGAGCTCCAGCACCATCAAAGGGAAACACCTAACAAAGACATCCAGGAGCAGATCCTCAGGGCTCTGATGCAGAGGGCCACCCAGCAGCACCAGAACCAGCCGTATGGGGTCTCAGGCGAGGCTCAGCGTGCCCAGTTTGGAGCCTGCAATCTAGGGCACCAGGAGGAGTGTGGGGACCATCCCCGGTTCTCCGCTGGGTTCCCTGGAAGGAAGAGGATGTCCAGGCCTGCCATGTCAGGGCACTATCTCCTCAATGTTTCCACGTACGGGCGAGGCTCAGAGAGCAGTAAACGCTCCCACCCATTGGCTACCGCCAACACCTCACTGACCCCTCTGGCCAATCTGAAGAGAGAACACACAGAGGGAGAGGTGCTGGCTAACGATGGGGAGGAGTCCGTGGAGAATAAGCCTCATTCTCATTCTAACTCAGCCGGAGGAGTCAAGATGGAACAGCAGGGCTTCTCAATCACAAAAATGGGTGAAGCTCTGGGCTTTCAGCGCTGTTCCAGGATAAAGTCTGAGTTTCCATCAGTGGAGGGCTGTCTACCGGAACGGCACAACAACAGTTTAGCCAGTACAGAGAGAGACAGTGGCACTTCTGCAAGAGCCAAAGAAACCAACCTTTTCACCCAATCACAGCACAGGAGGCACCTGGAACTTTGCAATAGTAAACAGGGTGGTCATTCTGAGCCATATCGGGTATCTGTATCTCCCCACATGGGGACCGTGGACCCCAGTCACACCAGTACTTACCAGCATCCGTCTGCCTTTCAAACCCAGAGACCTCCAATCAATAATCAGGAATCCATGGTGGGGTCCTGCTACAGTGGCACCATCAGCATGTCTGTACCTCACACTCTGAGTCTGAACCACAGTGCTGCTGTTTCAGGTAGCGCTTCCAGCACCTCCCTCTCTGTGTCAGGTAGTGGTGGGGACAGCGGCAGTGGCACCGGCAGTGTCATGTCTTTCTCAGTGACCGTCACTACCATACCTGCCGGTCACCCTTTGGACCACATAAACCAGGGGGAGGGGTCTCCAGAGCAGGGGTGTATGGAGGGATCTGGTATAGAGGACGTTCAGTCGAAATGCTACTGCCGACTCAAAGCTATGATCATGTGTAAAGGGTGTGGGGCCTTCTGCCATGACGATTGCATTGGCCCTTCGAAACTCTGTGTCTCATGTCTAGTGGTACGATAAAACAAATGTTAGAAATGTAGAAATGATTTGTTTCAAATCTTTATTGTTGCACCAAGGAACAAGTCAGCATCAAGTAATCTACCATTGTCAAGAAGTAGTTACCAGCAGGGTTGGGGTCAATTTGATTTCAGTTCAGGAAGTAAACTGATTTGATTTCCGATTCTAATTTTCTCACAGAAAAAAGGGGGAATTGCAAAGTCAGTTTATTTCTTGAATTGATTCAATTGAAGTGGAATTGACCCGAACCATGGTTACCAGGGTAAAATGCACAGTGGCCATACTAAACCCAACCCATGGTTTTCAGTGGAGAGGCAAAGCATTTACGCTAGACGATCATAGTCTTGTTTAATCTGTTCCATCTCAGAAAGACTGGTTTGTTTTGGGCAATTCACAGTAGTAGTTTTGTTTTGAACAGTTCAAATCAAATCTGCACCTTTCAGACTTGAGACATGTTGAATCTTGGCAATACTTTGCACTTGGACATGTTATTGTTCTATATTTTTGTAAAGATAGTTTAGATTTTTAAAAGGAAAGAAAAGAATGAATGTTGCTATTTTTGTAGAACGTAATAACACTGTTGTTATGTTAAAGACTGCCACTCCTTCTTGTGGAGTTTATGTTGTGATGTTTTAAAAGGTGAAGAAGGGAGTTCAATGGGGTTTGCGTGTAGGTGAGGGAGTACAAATATACTGATTTATATCGATTTTAAAGGTTGCAATCAATCATTTACATATTTACAGTACTAGAAACAGTCTTACAGATATATAACAAGAGAATAGATATTTGAAATTATTATTTTGATTATAAAAAATGTCACAATTATTGCACTTAGCTTTTCTAAGTACTAACACTTACTGGGCAAAGGACTTGAATGACAGCTCTACTGAGTGTATACTGTACACTATACATGTAGTGTACACTGTACATGTAGTGCACACTATACAAGTAGTGTACAGCCTTCGTACTCTTAACATGGTGTTGAAAAGTTAAAGCACTTCACTGATAAATAGTGCCCTTCGAGGAGCAAGCTGAGTAGCCTGGTTCCAGATCTGTTTGTATTGTTTTAAGACAGTGGCCATAGGAGTTGTCAATACAGTACTAACAGATCTGCGGCAAGGCTACTAATTAAGATCTTTCCCATTTCAGTCTAAGGTCATTGGTGAAGTTTTACCGACACCGTGAACCTTCATTGAACCTTGACTGAAAGATATTCTGTCTCATTATGTTTCATACGTGGATGCTTGTTTGTGGATAGCAACGTAACCATTAGCCCTGATGTACAGTTAAAACACTCAGAGAAAGAAGGGAGTAAAATGTATTATTCTTTTGCTTTTTAAATATTGTCTTTAAGCTATATTTAGAAATGAATTCTCTATCTAAGCTTTATGTACGTTGCTTCAGCATATCCAACATTATATCCAATGTTATATGTTTTTATTGCAAAACAGTTTATATCTCTAAAAGAAACTACGCAAAAATGTGTATTTAAACGCTAAATGCTGTACTATCAAGAAACCATTCAAAGTATAGGTGATAGAGAGGTACAGTTTACTACATATAAAGCAAAGGCACATAATATTGGTATGCATGGTGATTGCAATTATAAAATCTAAATGTATCAATCATATTTTTGAATGATCTGACTAAAACTAAAGATAGTTGCTGAGTACCGGTATATTTTATAGAAATAATTTCCATGGGAACATGCCAAAGTCACCTCATGAAAACTAAAAGATCAGATCTCGTTTTTAAATGTCTGACTAGTTAAAGAAATTAATATATTTAAGTCATATATTTTAATATAAAAAAAATCTATTTACAAATCTTTTTTTTTTAAGAACAGGGTATTTTTTTTCAACGTTTTTGTTTGAGTGGGACAGACCAATTACTTTTGTAACAAAAAAAAATCCCCAGGTTTTCTGATTCTGTATGTCCTTTTCCACTGAATTTATCCCTCTGAACTGAATGCTCTTGTAATGACTTTGGTTAATAAGGATCTTTGTTTTATGTCTTACACATATTTTCTGCATTAACTATGTGCTTTATTTAGGGAAAAATTAATGCCTGTAAATTAACAATACAATTTCATGGCACCGTTTGTAAGTGGTCGGTGGATTGGATCCAGGCCCTGTGTGTGCGTGTGTGTCACATTATTCTCAAAAGGTTCGAAGTCTACGTCCCAAATAACACCCTATTCCTTTATAATGTTGGGAATAGGGCGCCAATTGGGAAGCAACCAAATGGTTCATAAATGGAGGGTTCATATTTTGTAAGGATATAAAAGAGACCTTATATTTATGATTTCCCCTCTATCGTTGCAAACTTTTAATGAAGTTTAGTATTGAGTAAAAATGGTTTTAAAAACAACAAAAGTTCTGTTGACTGACTTGTGATGGTGACTGGATTGCAAAGAGAAAGTTGTTTTTACCTACTGTACATTTTGTAAACAGGCAGCTGACGTCTTTATTGATGAATAATTGGTTTAGTAGCCTACTCAACTTTGTCCTTTTTCTCAAACCTTGATTTACTTTTTTAATAAGCAATTGATAGCCTAAATTCAGAGGGATATATTGATTAGATTTATTTTGAAACCTAAGGACAAAGAATAAAGGTTGAGGATAGATTTGGAGGAAAAGTGTTTTCTAAGTGTCATCGAGGAATCAATAATGGTTTGAAAATTTCTGTCTGTTTGTCTTGTGAAGGGTGCAGTCCCCTCAGTCTGTCATTTTTGCTGTTTTTAGATTTTAAACTCTCCATTTCAAAATGCAGGTGAATGTAATATAGTAATCAGCACTTGTCAACAAAGAATAAATAACAATGAGAAAACATTTTGTGTGTGACATTTGTATGTCAATCAAATTCAATCAAACCTATTTTATAAAGCCCTTTTTACATCAACAGTTGTTACTAAATGCTTGACAGAGACCCGGTCTAGACCCCGAAGAAAAGCAGTGCAGAAGCACAGTGGCCAGGAAGAACTCCCGAGGTGGAAGGGACCTAGGAGGAAACCAAGAGAGGAACCATACTCATGGGTGGAGCATACTCTTCTGACTGTATCTGTAATGTGACTCTACTCTAATACTAGTACAACTTACACAATAGGCATACTATCAGTAACACATCACATTATGACAGTAGGCTTTTACACTTGCCTCATCTTTTTCACACTCCACTAAGAAGAGATACAATCCCCAGTTCAGATGCATGTTGTTTCCATATTACACATGATAAAAATATGCTACAGAGAAAGTATATTGTTGATTGGAATGTTGTAGCATACCTGCTGACTGTTCCATATATCATACAATTATTCGGGTGTTCGGTTGTTCATGATGCTGAGGAGAGAGCGCGGCGCTCGTACATTTTTATGAGACGCCACCACCGAAGATTTTTATAACTAACACAAGATAGACCAGAGCCTGTCGTTTCCAATGAATCATAGTGGGCAGAGCCAAGCACGAGCTAGTGAGATTCTATTTGTGCGTTCTAGACTGTTCATACTGTGTGAAGTGCATGTGTGCAGTAACTAAATTCGCCCTAAACAGCGGCATTTTTAGAGACTTTGGCAAAGGGTAAAGTCTCCTACTGCCAACCACCGGGCTTCCTCTCATCACCATATTTGGTAGTGAGTGGAAACGCCAACCGGATGCTTCACATTTATACATCCGGTGAAATATGTGTCTCATTGTTCTATCTGTGCCACCACCGTAATTCTGAGTCGTAGGCTATGAAACAGGAAACGCACTGGATATGGTACAGTGTTTGTATAATATAAATCGTTTTGCATTGCTCGGACAGCAATAACGAACGAATGCAGACAGACGGGTGAGACTGAGTGCAGCGATGATTCACGAAGGAAATATCCTGACTACTTATATCCTCTTCATCTGATGTTGATGCTATTAATGTCACTGGCGTGATTTTCAAACTGGTAAGGCTAATTGTATGTACAATTCTCATTTAAATAGCCTATAGTGTGGAGAAGGCACATCTAAATTAGGCTACTACACATTTATTAGGGTAGATATTTAGGGTACATTATCATTTCGCAAAGTCCTTTAAGATGCATCACACGACAAACTCATATTGCGGAAACAATGTAAATAGAGTTAAAACAGCAATATGGCCGCGTAGGACGTTCGGTTCCTTCCAGATCTGAGACGCATAAAGTCTTGTAAAGCTAATGATTCGTCACCGAGAGCGTGGATGATGTTTTCGCCTTTCGAGCCCTATAAACCCTAGTCCTCCGTATGTTGACTCACTTAAAATGATGTTGTCATTAGCTAGGCTACCTACTCGGCAAGGTGCGATAGATATATCACTGCGCTATTCAACTGACACATTTATTATTTTAGTGTGTGCTGTGATGCTCCTATAGAGGCTGATGCGCTTGAGTTCATTCATTGCAAATGAAACCCGTGGAATGACGTAATGCTTGGCGATAGGCCTACTATCATCTATGTATTTGCATTTCGTTTAGGTTGACCTTATTGTATTAAAAACGCTGATATGCCTAATAATGCAGATGATATAGCTCAGGCCGTTTGGCATTTGATGATGGGTGATCATCACCGTCATCTATGGAGCGCAGTTTGGGTATTTTTGTGTCAAAAAAGATATACCTCAAATAACACTAATTGACGTGTCAAATAAGCTTTTATTTTGAAGTCAAATAACAAAATTATATTTTAGACTGTCTTGTGCGCTGAATTTGCATGCGCAAGCACTATGGTTTGTTGCACTGTCAAAGTGAAACAAAGAGTCAAGTGAAACAAGCACACACAGGCCATGATGTGTTTACAGTACCGTGTTGGTAATCAACCATTATTTGTTCGATCGAATGGGACAAGGTCTGTGTGAGCCCCTGAAATGTTAGCCAAGTAGTGCAACATTCTCCCCGACATGCAAATCAGACACGGGGAGAAAAGATTGATCCTGCAGCTTCTGCCAGCCATATCCATATAACAGTTGCATATAATTAATCCTAGCTAGTCAAAATGCAGAATAAATAAGGATTTTGTCAACATTGATGACCGTTTGGAAACTGGAGGTAGGCTATTTCTCTGCTGCGTTGACTTCGGTTTGCAGTATGACAAAGTCACTCACATATCTTTGATGCAGATGTTTTTAGCAACTTATTGGGGGTACCTAATTAACACTCAATGTAAACAGCCTGAAAACAATGAGCAGAAACTACAATAATTGTCAATATTCTTAGCAATGGTATTACTTAGGCAGCCAAGTGTTGTTCTCCTATTAAAATCGAACTTCCATTCATGAAAATAACTAGCTACTTAACGAACAAAACCAGCTAGATAGTAGGTCTTTTGCCCCGAGCCACAGATACTTTGAAGAGATAGGACACTCCGTTGGAATTGTATTCACGTCCATTGTGTACGTTGCCCAGACGTCTTCAATGGGTCGCGCGTTGCATTCTGGGACAAGGAGTGTCCAAGGACTGAATGGGAGTCATTTGGGCACTAGCTCAAAAACCCAACAAAAAGTATAACATTACAAATATTTTCCGAGATTTGAGATCATTTTCTTGTTCTTTGTAATATCGTATAGCTTTGGAATCCTGACATTACGTACGTTCGAGGAAAATATGCACATTAATCGACTCATACCTCGACTCTTGAGTAGGGGGTTGAATGACGAAAAGCTTAGCAACCGTGGTACCTGGCATGACAACGTGAACGCGATTGGTCGACAGCAAGCTGAGTGGGGCGTTAAACGTTTTGCAGGTTAATTGGCCAATGGGATCTCCTTTCAATTCAATTCAAGGGCTTTATTGGGATGGGAAACATGTGTTAACATTGCCAAAGCAAGTGAGGTAGATATTATACAAAAGTGAAATAAACAATAAAAATTAACAGTAAACATTACACATACAGAAGTTTCAAAACAATAAAGACATTACAAATGTCATATGTATGTATGTATATATATACAGAAGTTTCAAAACAATAAAGACATTACAAATGTCATATGTGTGTGTATATATATATATATATACAGTGTTTTAACAATGTACAAATGGTTAAAGGATACAAGATAAAATAAATAAGCATAAATGTGGTTTGTATTTACAATGGTGTTTGTTCTTCACTGGTTGCCCTTTTCTCGTGGCAACAAGTCACAAATCTTGCCGCTGTGATGGCACACTGTGGAATTTCACCCAGTAGATATGGGAGTTTATCAAAATTGGATTTGTTTTCAAATTCTTTGTGGATCTGTGTAATCTGAGGGAAATATGTCTCTCTAATATAGTCATACATTGGGCAGGAGGTTAGGAAGTGAAGCTCAGTTTCCACCTCATTTTGTGGGCAGTGAGCACATAGCCTGTCTTCTCTTGAGAGCCATGAAACATGTTCAATTTGGTTTAAATAATGCAAAAACAAAGTGTTGGAGAAGAAAGTAAAAGTGCAATATGTGCCATGTAAGAAAGCTAATGTTTAAGTTCCTTGCTCAGAACATGAGAACATATGAAAGCTGGTGGTTCCTTTTAACATGAGTCTTCAATATTCACAGGTAAGATGTTTTAGGTTGTAGTTATTATAGGAATTATAGGACTATTTCTCGCTATACCATTTGTATTCCTTATACCTTTGACTATTGGATGTTCTTATAGGCACTTTAGTATTGCCAGTGTAACAGTATAGCTTCCGTCCCTCTCCTCGCTCCTACCTGGGCTCGAACCTGGAACACATCGACAACAGCCACCCTCAAAGCAGTGTTACCCATGCAGGGCAAGATGAATAACTACCCCAAGTCTCGGAACGAGTGACGTTTGAAACGCTATTAGTGTGCTATTAGTCTGCTACCTAGCTATCCATTTCACATCACATCGTTACACCAGCCTAATCTCGGGAGTTGATAGGCTTGAAGTCATAAACAGCAGAGCTGCTGGCAAAACACACGAAAGTGCTGTTTGAATTAATGCTTATGAGCCTGCTGGTGCCTACCATCGCTCAGTCAGACTGCTCTATCAAATCATCCACTTAATTATAATATAATAATACACAGATATTCCAGAATATCCAAATATTCCTGTTACATTGCACAACCTTCAATGTTATGTCATAATTACGTAAAATTTTGGCAAATTAGTTCGCAATGAGCCAGGCGGCCCAAACTGTTGCATATACCCTGACTCTGCCTGCAATGAACGCAAGAGAAGTGACACAATTTCAACTGGTTATTATTGCCTACTAACCTTGATTTATTTTAGCTAAATATGCAGGTTTAAAAATATATACTTCTGTGTATTGATTTTAAGAAAGGCATTGGTGTTTATGGTTAGGTACATGTTGGAGCAACGACAGTCCTTTTTCGCGAATGCGCACTGCATCGATTATATGCAACGGGGCGGGACACGCTAGATAAACTTGTAATATCATCAACCATGTGTAGTTATAACTAGTGATTACGAATGATTAAGTTTAATGCTAGCTAGCGACTTACCTCGGCTTCATACTGCATTCACATAACAGGCGGGCTCCTCATGAGGCAGGTGGTTAGAGCGTTGGACTAGTTAACCGTAAGGTTGCAAGATTGAATCCCTGAGTTGACAAGTTAAAAATCTGTCGTCCTGCCCCTGAACAAGGCAGTTAAACCCACCGTTTCTTGGTCGTCATTGAAAATAAGCATTTGTTGTTAACTGACTTGCCTAGTTAAATAAAGATTAAATTAAGGTGTAAAAAAAACAAAAAAAATACAGATTTCCGATTGTTATGAAAACTTGAAAATCGGCCATTCCGATTAATCGGTCGACCTCTAACCGTTACTACGATCAATTTCATAATAACCACAGCTTTACCCTTATGATGACTTAGTAGACCCGCCCATTCTGATTTACGGTAAGCTGTAGCCTAAGCTATATCTGCAAATGTAATTTAATGATCAATGTAAAGCCAGTTTCAGATTGGATATTCGCCCATTCTGATTTACGGTAAACTGTAGCTTAAGCCCATATATCTGTACATGTAATTTAATGATCAATGTAAAGCCAGTTTCAGATTGGATATTCAACGGATATTTGCGCTTTCGAACCTCAATAGCTTTCAAACCACTTGAGTCACAGACTCCAAATAAGTGTCATGATGTTGGAAAAAATGCTCACTTATTTTCACGATTTGGAAATTACTTCGCTTTGCAAAGCTAATAAATGTGTAAATGTGAGCACCATTTTGTATTCCTAGTTGAATTACTTAGTACAAATGTTTTTTTATTCTCGAATTTCAATAGCTCCTTGGTCGTGTGACCTACTGACCTCAAGGTTCAGAATGTCCCCTCAGTGGGCCTACACATTGCACACCCTTTAGTTTGTCCCTTTTCATCTCACACAATTTTACCGGTACATGGATTTTTCCAATGTTCTAATTTCAATAGACTCAAACAAGGTTCAGAATTTCCACTGACTGCCATTATATATTGCACACCCTTTGGTTTGTCCGTTTTCATCTCACACAATTTTACATGGATTTTTCCAACATTCTAATTTCAATAGTTCCTTGTTCATGTGACCTACTGACTTCAAACAAGGTTCAGAATGTACTCTGTGGGCCTACATATTGCACACCGTTTAGTTTGTCCATTTTCACCTCACACGTTTTTATATGAATTTTCAATGTTTTTCAATATTTCTAATATCAATAGCTCCTTGATCATGTGACCTACTGGACTCAAACAAGGTTCAGAATATCCACTGACTACCCTTCTATATTGCACATTGTAATCTCACACGATTTTACATTAATTTGCCTGCTCTGACCCCTGAAGGACAGTTTCACTCACACACCTATTCACAGGCCTTCTCCTTGTGGCCTTCCTGACCTCCAGGCTGTCCCTGCCAGCCTGCCTGCCCTCTCCCTGGGCCTGAGAGTGTATAGCTTACTCCCTGGAACTACAGACCTCCAGGCCTCCACACCTATTCTCCCTACCCGGTCAACACCCCTCTCCCTCGGCCTTAAAGAGTATTGCTTACTCCCTGGAATTACTAAGATGTCTATAGTTCTGCTGTCAAAAAAAACATGTTTGGTAGAGTTCATTTAGTCCTTTAAGGGAGGGTGTTAAAAGTCAAACCCATTTTGTCTGGAAGGATTGCTTATCCTACGACAGAGCATAACAGACATAGAATGTTAAGGAACCAACTAGCTAACTCTCTATGATTGTTCTTCTCTCCACAGGGGAAGCAGCATTTAATGCTTCACTTTGTTTAATATTCAGGCAGCGACAGGTAAATAAATACCTCTGGGATTTCTATCTGATAAAATCATCAGTAGATTAAGTTAACTTTTTCTGAAAATATGGAGAAATCGCTCCATTTCCTGGTTACTAAATATCTTAAAAGTTGCCTAATTTCACTTTGTGACAATGTATTCCCAATGTGTTGAGAATCATTGTACCATCTAAACTGCTGTGAAATATATTTTTCAACAACCCAAAATATTGTATTTGTAGCTGGTGTACAAAACCGAAAGTATAGGATGCAAAACAAAACTTAAGAACTGGAAACATCGAAATAGCGCAGCTCTACCGCTTCTTAGACTTGCTTTCAATGGAAAAATTACAGATCTATAACTTTTTTTTGAGGAAAATCCTTTGAATATCCCTTTTTGGGTCCAGGTAGAACCTTTTTGGTTCCAGGTAGAACTCTTTGGGTTCCACGTAGGAACCTTTCCACAGAAAGGATTCTACCTGGAACCAAAACAGGTTTTTGAAAGAGTTCTCCTATGGGGACATCCAAAGAACCCTTTTTCTCTAAGAGTGTATGTGTTGTACATTATTGAACATTCCATATATGATACATACATACTTAGAGTGATGAGTGTATAGAGTATACAGGATCAGTTACATTCATATTTTACACTACTGCTTTAACTTGAAGGGGGCAGAGAAGACTGATAATGTATATTGTCTACAATGATGATGTAATCACGTAGTGAGAAGGTAATGTGTGCTTATTGCCTGTTGTGGTACCCCCCCCCCAGAATGATAGAAGAACGCAGTAAACGAGGCACGGCCATGGTGGAGAGGAGACAACTCTTCATGGAGATGAGTGAGTAGACGGAGCTCCAGAGCCAAACTTTTACTATTAATTTACACACTGTTATAATCTGCTGTGCACAGTAAAGCATTATACTGTACATTCCCCTTTACATCAGGGATTCCTCAAAGTGGGTCTGCAGAGGTACTGCAGGGGGTCCGAGGCCAGATCTCCAAATGCATATATTAAAATTTTTGTTTTTACATTAGCAACAGCATATTAAACAAATCTTGGCTAAGGGATCCGTGGAATAAGTTTACAGGGTGTAATACAATACAATGTCATATTATTAATCTACAATGTGTGTTCTTAACCCTGGGCAACATGGGCCTGGGAGGCTCACAGGGATATTGGTATCCACAGTTACTCCACCAATTATACATTTTTCAACTCAATAGTTCTTGTATTCCCCCAAAATGATTTTATTTTCACATACAGTCAGAAGTTTACATACACTTACGTTGGAGTCATTAAAACTAGTTTTTCAACCACTCCACAAATGTCTTGTTAACAAACTATAGTTTTGGCAAGTTGGTTAGGACATCTACTTTAAGTCATTTTTCCAACAATTGTTTACAGACAGATTATTTCACTTATAATTCACTGTATCACAATTCCAGTGTGTCAGAAGTTTACATACACTAAGTTGACTGTGCCTTTAAAAAGCTTAGAAAATTCCAGAAAATTATGTCATGGCTTTAGAAGCGTCTGATAGGCTAATTGACATCATTTGAGTCATTTGGAGGTGTACCTGTGGATGTATTTCAAGGCCTACCTTCAAACTCAGTGCCTCTTTGCTTAACATCATGGGAAGTCTGGTTCATCCTTGGGAGCAATTTTCAAACCCCTGAAAGTACCATGTTCATCTGTACAAACAATAGTACACAAGTATAAACACCATGGGACCACGCAGCCATCATACCTCTCAGGAAGGAGACGCGTTCTGCCTCCTAGAGATGAAAGTTCTTTGGTGCGAAAAGTGCAAATCAATCCCAGAACAACAGCAAAGGTACAAAAGGTACAAAAGTATCTATATCCACAGTAAAACGAGTCCTATATTGATATAACCTGAAAGGCTGCTCAGCAAGGAAGAAGCCACTGCTCCAAAACCGCCATGAAAAGCCAGACTACGGTTTGTAACTGCACATCGGGACAAAGATCACACTTTTTGGAGAAATGTCCTCTGGTCTGATGAAACAAATATAACTGGCCATAATGACCATTGTTATGTTTAGAGGAGAAAGGGAGAGGCTTGCAAGCCGAAGAACACCATCCCAACCGTGAAGCACGGGGGTGGCAGCATCATGTTGTGGGGGTGCTTTGCCACAGGAGGGACTGGTGCACTTCAAAAAATAGATGGCATCATGAGGATGGGAAATTATGTGGATATATTGAAACAGCATCTCAAGATATCAGTCAGGAAGTTAAAGCTTAGTTGCAAATGGGGCTTCCAAATTGACAATGATCCCAAGCATACTTCCAAAGGCAAAATGGCTTAAGGACAACAAAGTCGAGGTATTGGAGTGGCCATCACAAAGCCCTGACTTCAATCCTATAGAAAATTTGTGTGCAGATCTGAAAAAGTGTGTGCGATCAAGGATCCTAAAAAACTGGGGTGGCAGGGTAGCCTAGTGGTTAGAGTTGGACTAGTAACCGGAAGGTTGCGTGTTCAAACCCCCGAGCTGACAAGTTACAAATCTGTCGTTCTGCCCCTGAACAGGCAGTTAACCCACTGTTCCCAGGCAGTCATTGAAAATAAGAATGTGTTCTTAACTGACTTGCCTGGTTAAATAAAGGTAAAATTAAAAAATTAAAAAACTGACTCAGTTACACCAGCTCTGTCAGGAGGAATGGGCCAAAATTCACCCAACTTATTGTGGGAAGCTTATGGAAGGCTACCTGAAACATTTGACCCAAGTTAAACAATTTAAAAGCAGTGCTACCAAATACTGGCACCAAATTATGTAAACTTCTGACCCACTGGGAATGTGATGAAAGAAATAAAAGCTGAAATAAATCATTCTCTTTAATATTATTCTGACATTTCACATTCTTAAAATAAAGTGGTCATCCTAACTGACCTAAGACAGGGAATGTCTACTAGGATTAAATGTCAGGAATTGTGAGTTTAAATGTATTTGGCTAAGGTTTATGAAAACTTCAAACTTCAACTATAAATGCACTGTAATTTAAGCTTTAAAACGGCAAAGCTTTCTTTCTGCCGCATGGCAAAATGTGTAGAATTGCAGGGTATTAGCTTTAAAGCTGCAACATTGCATTTTTATTCCCCTTGACAAAATGTGTATCATCGCCTTAAATTTGCTTGAAAACTGCAAAAATGTATCTCCGATGCCATGAGAGAGCCTTTAAAATGGCCTTTGCCAGGGCCCTAGACTTGGTTCATCCGGCAATGCACTGCCAAAGTCATAGTACAACTCTCTGCATGCTATTGTTTTTTAAAACTTCAGTTGTGTTCTGACTATAAAGGGGTCCCTGATGAATTTGCTATCACAAAAGGGGTCCCGGCCCCAAAATGTTTGAGAACCCCTTCACTACATGCACTGTCTGAGTGAAATCTCCAGAGGAAAACCAGTACTAATCATTCACACTGCTGTGTCTTAGCCAAGCCATTCACATTACACTGTACAGTACATTCCCCATACAGTGGGTTTTGTGTGTGTGTGCGGTTGTGTTAGTTTGTTGATTCATCTTTTATTTTTATCAGGGGGACAAAACTTTGACGTCATCAGACTGTCAACCTATAGGACGGCCTGCAAGCTAAGATTCGTGCAGAAAAGATGCAACCGTAAGTACTCGCTGTCGGGCTCTTTTAGTTTCCTTTACTGAAGATCTTACTCTCCTAACTTATTGAACTGTACACACAACAATGTCACATATGTTTGTTTCAAATACGGTACACTTGAACGTAATTAGTTAATTTAGAAGAAATCTATTATTTTTGTCAATCTTTCCCCTCCTCCTCCCAGTGCACCTGGTGGATGTGTGGAACATGATCGAGGCGTTCCGTGACAGTGGTTTGAACACACTGGACCACAACGCAGAGATTAACGTGTCTAGGCTGGAGACCATCTTGTCCTCCATCTACTACCAGCTCAACAAGCGTCTTCCCACCGTGCACCAGATCAACGTAGAGCAGTCCATCAGTCTGCTCCTCAACTTCATGGTGGCTACATATGACAGGTGCACTACATTAGACAGGGGATATACATTTGATATAGAATATTACATACACTATACACTGAGTGGACAAAACATTAGGAACACCTGCTCTTTCCATGACAGACTGACCAGATGAATCCAGGTGAAAGCTATGATCCCTTATTGATGACACTTGTTAAATCCACTTCAATCAGTTTAGACGAAGGGGAGGAGACAGGTTAAAGCAGGATTTTTATTCCTTGAGACAATTGAGACATGGATTGTGTATGTGTGCCATTCAGAGGGTGATTGGGAAGACACAATATTTAAGTGCCTTTGAACGGAGTATAATACTAGATGCCAGGTGCACCGGTTTGTGTCAAGAACTGCAACGCTGCTGGGTTTTTCACACTCAACGGTTTTCCGTGTGTATCAAGAATGGTCCACCACCCAAAGGACATCCAGCCAACTTGACACAACTGTGGGAAGCATTGGAATCAACATGGAACGCTTTTGACATCTTGTTGAGTCCATGCCCTAACAAATTTAGGCTGTTCTCAGGGCAAAAGGGGTGCAACTCAATATTAGGAAGATGTTCTTAATGTTTCGTACATTGTGTTGTAACGACGATGCAGGGAGTCAGGAAGCAGGTGCAGATGGTGAGTTTTTAATAACGAACATGGAGAGTTACCAAACAAGAGAAGTGTCTGGACATGAAAACAGAACCAATACTGCCTGATGACGGAGGTTGGTGAGGGCTATATGAAGGGAGAGTAATCAGGGTCATGATGAAGTCCAGGTGTGCGTTACCATAGGGAGCAGGTGTGTGCAATGATGGTTGCCAGGTGTGT
Organism: Oncorhynchus gorbuscha; assembly: GCF_021184085.1. Lineage (NCBI taxonomy): Eukaryota > Metazoa > Chordata > Actinopteri > Salmoniformes > Salmonidae > Oncorhynchus > Oncorhynchus gorbuscha. The sequence continues at coordinate 88,240,058 of NC_060182.1, forward strand.
GCAATGATGGTTGCCAGGTGTGTGCAATGATGGTTGCCAGGTGTGTGCAATGATGGTTGCCAGGTGTGTGCAATGATGGTTGCCAGGTGTGTGCAATGATGGTTGCCAGGTGTGTGCAATGATGGTTGCCAGGTGTGTGCAATGATGGTTGCCAGGTGTGTGCAATGATGGTTGCCAGGTGTGTGCAATGATGGTTGCCAGGTGTGCGCAATGTGGGTTGCCAGGACCGGTGGTTTGTCGACCGGCGACGTCGAGCGCCAGAGGGAGCAGGATGACGTGTATACATTTGCTTTGAACTGCTGTATGAAAAGTGCATGTACATGTCTGTAGATTTAAGTATGGTGCAACACCTTATTTTCAGAACTAGAGATTTATTTTATTTGTATTTTTTTTACCCCTTTTTCTTGATATCCAATTGGTAGTTAGTCTTGTCCCATCTCTGCAACTCCCCTACGGACTTGAGAGAGGCGAAGGTCGAGAGCCATGCGTCCTCCGAAACATGACCTTGCTAAGCCACACTGCTTGCTTAACCCGGAAGCCAGCCGCACCAATGTGTCGGAGGAAACACCGTCCAGTGAGTGACCAAAGTCAGCTTGCAGGCGCCTGGCCTGCCACAAGGAGTAGCTAGAGTGTGATAGGACAAGGGACTCCCATCCTGCCATACGCGGACGCCGCTGGGACAATTGTCTGCCGCCTCATGGGTCTCCCAGTCATGGCCGGCTGTGAGACAGCCTGGGATCAAACCCAGGTCTGTAGTGATGCCTCAAGCACTGAGATGCTGCACCACTCGGGAGGCCCACAAGACATAATTTCTTACTATGGAATACATATATTTAACAGATGTTATTGCGGGTGTAGCGAAGTGCTTGTGTTCCTAGCTCCAACAGTGCAGTAATATCTAACAATACACACATCTGAAAATAATGGAGTTAATTAAGAAATATAGAAATATTAGGACGAGCAATGTTGGAGTCCAGACTTTAAATATATCAAATGAATGTGTCTGTGTCTACCTGGACTAAAGTAATCAGTATGCTGGACTGAACTGTGAACTCTCCCCTTCAAATGATTCTGGGCCTTCAGACAACATGGTCAAGATAGATTCAGAAGTTCTATATTGTGGTCAACAAGCTAAAGCTATCAAATCATGGGGGGGAAAGTCTTTGCTTTATTGAACAGGGAAGAGGCTTCTCCTTTGTCGCTATGATGAGTGTGTGTGTGTTTCAGTTGTGAATAGATACATTTTCCAAATGGTTTGTTTGTGTGTTTAGTGAAGGCCACGGGAAGCTGAGCATTTTCTCGATGAAGGCAATGTTGACGACTATGTGTGGAGGGAAAATAGTGGACAAACTACGTTGTAAGTATATCTTCATGAACTTAGCCCAGGGTTGAGGTCACAGTTAAAGCAACCTAAAGGACAGTGAACAGCAGTAGTCACACTGTTTAATTTGATGGCTTAGTTTGTATCAGACAACAGGAAATCCTTTGAGACGTGTGAATACATGTAGACTACAACAGGGGTTCTTAAAGTGGGGGGGACTCAAAGTTGCGTCCGTGGACAGATCTCAAAATTATATGTAAAAAAAAAAAAAAAATTAAAAGGTGTTCTCATTTTATTTGAAAGAATATTACTAACAACATATTAGACATGTTGGTCACATGGAATACAAATCTTGGCTAAGGGATCTGTGGAATAAGTTTACAGGGTGTAATGCAATACAATGTCATATTATTCATCTACAATGTATGTTCTTAACCCTGGGCAACATGGGCCTGGGAGGCTCACAGGGATATTAACATTGATTACATTTAGATATTTTTGTTACTGGCCTACACGCAATACCCCATAATGTCAAAGTGGAATTATGTTTTTTGCAATGTTTTTTGCAATGAACAAGTCACATAAGTTGCATGGACTCTGTGTGCAATAATAGTTTAATGACTACCTCATCTCTGTACCCCACACATAAAAATTATCTGTAAGATCCCTCAGTCAAGCAGTGAATTTCAAATATAGATTCAACCGCAAAGACCAGGGAAGTTTTCCAATGCCTCGCAAAGAAGGGCACCTGTTGGTAGATTGGTAAAAATGTTTTAATAAATCAGACCTTGAATATCCCTTTGAGCATGGTGAAGTTATTAATTACACTTTGGATGGTGTATCAATACACCCAGTCATTACAAATATACAGGTGCCCTTCCTAACTCAGTTTCCAGAGAGGAAGGAAATCGCTCAGGGATTTCATCATGAGGCAACAGAGTTTAATGGCTGTGATAGGAGAACTGAGGACGGATCAACAACATTGTAATTACTCCACAATACTAACCTAAATGACAGAGTGAAAAGGAAGCCTGTACAGAATAAAAATATTCCAAAACATGCATCCTGTTTGCGACAAAGCATTAAAGTAATACTGCCAAAATGTGGCAATGCAATTCACTTTTTGTCCTAAATACAACGTGTTGTGTTTGGGGCAAATCCAATACAACACAATACTGAGTACCACCCTCCATATTTTCAAGTATAGTGGTGGCTGCATCATGTTATGGGTATGCTTGTAATCGTTAAGGACTGGGGAGTTTTTCCAGGTTAAAAAAAAAGTATAAATGGAATGGAGCTAAGCACAGGCAGAATCCTAAAGGAAAATCTGTTTCAGTTCCCTTTCCTCCAGACACTGGAAGATGAATTCATCTTTCAACAGGACGAGTACATAAAACACAAAGCCAAATTTACGCTAGAGTTGCTTACCGAGAAGAATGTTCCCGAGTGGCCAAGTTACAGTTTTAACTTAAATCGTCTTGAAAATCTAGGGCAAGACCTGAAAATAGTTGTCTAGCAATGGTCAATAACCAATTTGACAGAGCTTGAAGACTTTTGGAAAGAATAATCGGCAAATGTTGCACAATCCAGGTGTGGAAAGCTCTTAGACTTCCCCAACAATTCACAGCTGTAATCGTTGCCAAAAGTGATTCTAAAATTGATTGACTCTGGTTGAATACTTATCTAATCAAGATATATTAGTGTTTTTCGTAAGTCTTTTACAAATGTTAGTTTTGCATGAGTATTTTGTGTAGACAGTTGACCATTTTTTTTTATAAATACATTTTAATCCCTCTTTGTGACACAACAAATGTGGAAAAAGTCAAGGGGTGTGAATACTTTCTGAAGGCACTGTAATTTAAGCTGAAAAACTGAACTTCTCTCTCTCTCTCTCAGGTATCTTCTCCCAGATCTCTGACTCTAATGGTGTGATGGCCTTTGCTAAGTTTGACCAGTTTCTTCGTGAAGTTCTGAAGCTGCCCACAGCTGTGTTCGAGGGCCCGTCGTTTGGATACACAGAACACGCCGTACGGACATGCTTCCCTCAGCAGGTACGTTGGACATACCAAGAGGGTTTCTCTCACTGAAATAATATACAACATGTATAATATACTTAGAGAGTGTATAATATACTTAGAGAGAGAGAGAAAGAGATATGAACATCGGATGAGGGAGGAACCTTGTAAATACAGTCCACAGACCATAAAAAATCACTCCAAAAGGTCGTCTGCAATAAGCAGGGCACGTTCATCTATTATTGAAGATGACCTTTTGCAGTGGTGTCCATTTCATTCACTGTGGGTTACGTCCCAAGTGGCGCCCTATTCCCTATATAATGCATTACTTTTGAGCCCAATGATGTGTTTGTATTTAGAAGTTATTCTCTGTCTAACTGAATATAGAAGAAGATCTTGCTGAACACGTTTTTGGACATTTTGATGGCAGATCCTCCCCCCCAGTGTCTCGTGTGGCTACCTCTCATGCACCGACTCGCTAATGTTGAAAATGGTAACGTTTTCCCCTGTTATTAGTTCTCTTGACTTTATTTTCACAGTGATTTGCCAAACACCAATAATAGTCATTCTAATCTAAGTATTTGTATCGAGAAATGGGGTAAGATTTGACTTAAAACCTGTAGGTATAATGCTTTATAACTTATTTTAAGCATATATGTGCTATTAAAATGTCTTATAATAACATATAAGATTTATGTCTCACTGTATCAACATTTCATCAGTGACCTACTAACCATTTCCTTGTGGTTTCCTCTAGCCTTCCATCCCGTGGAATGTTCTTATTGCCGGAGTGAAAGTATGATGGGGTTCCGTTACCGGTGCCAACAGTGCCATGGCTACCAACTCTGTCAAAGCTGCTTTTGGCGTGGCCATGCCAATGGTCCCCATAGCAACCAGCATCAGATGAAGGAGCACTCCTCTTGGGTAGGCACGGCAACCACAAAGTCTCTCTCAATTGCTTATTAAAATCCCTCCTGTCCTTTTCTCCTCCCCTTCATCTGAACTGGTTGGAAAAAGAATGGACAGGTGAAAACAATATGGTGGAAGCTCATTATTAGACTGGCTTTCAGCTGCTCAGTGCTTTCAGGTCAGTACAATGAAGGAATTATAGTCTTCCTTTGCGCTCTGACAATCCAATAGCCGCCTGCATGCATAAGCAGAGCATTGCATTGGGCATTGGGCTTTGGGCTTGTTTCTACATGAACTAACCTTTATAAATATTCAGATTTATGGGTTTTTACTAATTTCAGCTAATTAAATTTAATGCTATGCCAATGCCAGCATTCTCCCAATTTTCAATCAGTGTGATGTAAATTGAAGCTGGGAGAATGATTTACACTGGTTCCAAATCCAATCCTGAACTCTGTGTGCCTGCGATCAGGATGGTAATGATGATTTTATTTTGAGGGCATCATGCCCAGAATGAAATGGCTGAGCATATTTGGAAGTAGAAAAAGGTTATTTCAATTGTCAGAGAAAACCTCTAGGACAAAGCAAAGAACTATGAATTCGGTCCCATTTTGCATGAACAAACCTTGTAATTCTCAGTACACTATGCATTGCATAATGTAACTGGGTATTTTAGAAATAGTTAAGGTCAATTACTATACATCTCTTTACACTACTTCTATAAGCAGTTTCCACATTATAACAGACAGGGTTGGGGTCAATTCCATTTCACTTCAATCAATTCAGGAAGTAAACTGGAATTTCCGTTTACTTCCTGAATTGACTGAATGTCCTGAATTGAATGAATTCAATTCTAATTAACCCCTAACCGTGATAATAAAAATTGTGAATATGATGTCCACTGTCTTGTTTCTGCCTCTCACAGAAGTCTCCAGCTAAAAAGCTAAGTCACGCCATCAGTAAGTCTCTGGGCTGCGTCCCCATTGGAGAGCTACCTCATCCAGTGTTCCCTGAGCAGTTAGAGAAACCCCAGGACAGCGTGCCACACACTGTGTAAGTACATTTGGACTCTTCTGTCACCACTGGACACAGATTAAGCCTAGTACTAGACATACGTTTACATGAGTCATTTAGCAGACTCTCTAATCCAGAGTGACTTACACTAGTGCATTCATCTTAAGATAGCTAGGTCATAAAATAGCATACCACAGTCGTAGTAAGTTCATCTTCCCTCAACAAGGTAGTTGTCACCAAAGTCAGTGCTAGTAGGGAAAGACAAGTGCTTATCATTTTTTGTTTTGGGTGGGGTAATTTAAAATACCTCTTAAAGAGGTAGAATTTCAGATGTTTTGGGAAGATGGGCAGGGACTCTGTCCTGACATTAGGGGGAGACTGGTTCCACCATTGGGGTGCCATGGACAGAGTAGAGCTTTGACTGGGCTGTGCGGGAGCTGCCCACCTAGACTAAAGAGCATTTTCAAAGGAGATTGCTCATGGAACGTCTAGACCTAATCTGTGTCCATGAAACTGCCCTCTTATGTCTACTTCACCAAGAGAGTCCATCTGTCTCTGATGTCATCAAGTGCTGCACTGTATGTTGTCCAAACTCCATAGGATAAAATCATTGGCTTTCAAGCTCGCTGCCAATTGATGGTGCGTTGTCAATAGTTTCTCACTAAGATTGTAGGGCCATGATTATTTAGTTATATGTGAGAAAGCTGATGTGTTACATTGGTTTATTGAGAGATGGGTGCTTGCATAGAAATATAATGATATATTATATTCTAAGTAATTAGATTATATACAGTGCCTTCAGAAATTATTCACACTCTTTGACTTTCTCCACATTGTAGGGTGTTACAGCCATAATTTAACATGGATTAAATGTAGATTTGCTTGTCTCTGGTCTACACATGATACCCCATAATGTCAAAGTGGAATTATGTTTTTTCAAAATGTTTACAATTTATTTAAAAATGAAAAGCTGAAATGTCTTGCGTCAATAACTATTCAACCCCTTTCTTATGGCAGATTCTGGAGTAAAAATGTGCTTAACAAGTCACATAAGTTGCATGGACTCACTCTGTGTGCAATAATAGTGTTAAATGTGATTTTTGAATGACTACCTCATCTCTGTACCCCATACATACAATTATCTATAAGGTCCCTTAGTCGAGCAGTGAATTTCAAGCACAGATTAAACCACAATGACCAGGGAAGTTTTCCAATGCCTCGCAAAGAAGGGCACCTATTGGTAGATGGTTAAAATGTAAAAAGCAGACCTTGAATATCCCTTTGAGCATAGTGAAGTTATTAATTATACTTTGGATGGTGTATCAATACATGCAGTCACTACAAAGATACAGGCATCCTTCCTAACTCAGTTGCCGGAGAGGAAGGAAACCACTCAGGGATTTCACCATGAGGCCAATGGTGACTTTAAAACAGTTATCTTAATGGCTGTGGTAGGAGAACTGACCTAATGGACAGAGTGAAAAGAAGAATGCCTGTACAGAATAAAAAATATTCAAAAACATGGATCCTGTTTGCTACAAGGCATTAAAGTAATACTGTAAGAAATGTGTCAAAACAATTCACTTTTTGTCCTGAGTACAAAGTGTTAGGTTTGGGGCAAATCCAATACAACACAATACTGAGTACCACTCTCCATATTTTTAAGTAAAGTGGTGGCTGCATCATGTTATGCTTGTAATCGTTGAGGACTGAGGAGTTTTTTCCAGTAAAAATAATAATAATATGGAATGGAGCTAAGCACAGGCAGAATCCTAGAGGAAAACCTGGTTCAGTTCCCTTTCCTCCAGACACTGGGAGATGAATTAATCTTTCAACAGGACGAGAACATAAAACACAAAGCCAAATTTACGCTAGAGTTGCTTACCGAGAAGAATGTTCCTGAGTGGCCAAGTTACAGGTTTGACTTAAATCGTCTTGAAAATCTAGGGCAAGATCTGAAAATGTTTGTCTAGCAATGATCTACAACCAATTTCACAGAGCTTGAAGAATAATAAAAACATTTTAAAAAGTAATGATGGGCAAATGTTGCACAATTCAGGTGTGGGATGTTCTTAGACTTACCCAGAAAGACTCGCCGGTGTTTCTGCAAAGTATTGACCTAGGGGTGTGAGTACTTATGTAAATTAGATATTTCTGTATTTCATTCTCAATAAATTTGCAAACATTTCTAAAAACATGTTTTAACTTTGTCATGGGCTATTGTGTGTAGATTTGTGAGAGAGAAAATGTATAAATATTTGATCAATTCTGAATTCAAGCTGAAATACAACAAAATGTGGAATAAGTCAAGGTGTATGAATACTTTCTGAAGGCTCTGTTGCCAATTGGGTGTTTTGAAAAGCGGTTCTAAGTGATTCTATTTCTGTAGGTGCTTTGAACAGCATTTTGGTCCCCATCAACTCGTTGTTTGTTATGTAATGAATCTGGAGCTGGAGCTTTGCTATAAATCTAAGGCTTTGGCTGTGAAGCCTTTCTTAAATCATTATAGAAACAGTTTTATATCCTACTGGCTGTCACATAACCGAAGTTACATTTCTGTACATTTCATGTTATTTCAGAATAATATCTACTGTGTTCCATATCGAACAGTAACTGAATGCCTCGATGCCTGTGTGCCTGGTTTATATAGCCACAGCTACTTGACTCACTGTCTGTAGGAGCGATCCATTTTCATGAATGGGGTGGTGTACCTAATAAACTGACTGGTGAGTGTATATTGCCTTACATGTGTAGATTGTAGCTAAAACTGACCTCAAGTTGACTATGCCCCACTAGTAACCAGATTTGCTATAGCCTATAGCTAGTTCTGTAGCCTGGGTGCCAGTCTGTTACTGGTTTCTTGCCAACTCATTATGGAATTGTCATGGAAAACATGAAGTCTGACATGACAATGACATTGGAGTAGGCAAAAGATCTATTGGTGCTTTCTTGCTTACTCCTACCATATGATTGTTGTTTGGCATGACAGCACAAACAGATCTGGGACCAGGCTATTGTTAGTGTACTGCTTTGTTGCTATTTTGGAGTCCCAGTAAAAGTTGACGCAGGATGAGGGTTATTCAGAGTTCCTCCCTCTCCTGGCTGTCATCTCCCTCCATCCCTCTCTTCTCCACCCTTCTTTTCTCTCTCCCTCTATTCATCACTTTCCCCTCCTTCCCTCCCTCTATCCCTCCTTTCCCTTTTAAATAGGAAGGATGTTGAAAACTAGTTTCTGGGTTCAACCAAACCAAACACACAATTGTTATCAGAATGTGGTGACAGCAGGGGATGAGTCTTGAGTAGTGCAGTATTACGGACCATAATGAAGTTAGATGGGGCTGAAAAGTAATATTCAGACTGTAAAACCTCAGCCTTAGAAGTAAATCTCATAAAACCAGACTCTCTCATCACCATATCGGCTCTGACCAGATGGCACAATGTTCCGTTTCTTTTGCACATGGATTCTACTTCTTAATTTTTATATTTCAATTTAAAATCTGAGGCAATTACATTGCTCTTCCTTCCAGTAATATTCTCTGGAACCCTTTTTGGAAAACATTTTGGGGGGGAAAAACATCCACTATCTCAAATTATCTTTAGCAAAGCCCTAAAGGTGGTTCCAAATGGCGCTCTATTCCCTATAGTGAATTACTTTTGACTAGAGCCCTATTGGCCCTGGTCAAAAGTAGTGCACTATAAAGGGAATGAATGAAACAGTGCAATTAGGATGATGGTGTTTAAATGGAACTCTGGCTGCAGTGTGAAAGACATGGCCAGATGTAATGGCTGCCATTTAGGACACTGATCTAGTCTGTTTTCTAATAAGGACACATTTATTCTGAGAGGATGTAGTTTTTGAAATGTCCTGAATTTGTATTAGTAGGCCTTTACCGAAAGGAAACAGTGCAATTAGGATGACGGTGTTTAAATGTCCTTGATAGTTTGTGTATGCATTGATATGTAGGCTACGTATGCCTTTAAAAAAAAAAAAAAGTTAACCACCGTTGGGGTCACTTAGAAATGTCCTTGTTTTTGAAAGAAACGCCATTTTGTTTTTTTTGTCCATTTAAAATAACATGAAATTGAACAGAAATATAGTGTAGACATTATTAATGTTGTAAATGACTATTGTAGCTGGAAACGGCAGATGTTTTATGGAATATCTACATAGGCGTACAGAGGTCCATTATCAGCAACCATCCCTCCTGTGTTCCAATGGCACGTTGTGTTAGCTAATCCAAGTTTTTATCATTTTAAAAGGATAATTAATCATTAGAAAACCAGCACAACTGAAAACTGTTGTTCTGATTAAAGAAGCAATACAACTGGCCTTCTTTCGTTGAGTATCTGGAGCATCAGCATTTGTGGGTTCGATTACAGGCTCAAAATGGCCAGAAACAAATAACTTTCTTCTGAAACTCTCATCACTTTCATCAGTCTATTCTTGTTCTGAGAAATGAAGGCTATTCCATGTGAGAAATTGCCTTAAAACTGAAGATCGCTGTATACTACTCCCTTCACAGAACAGCGCAAACTGGCTCTAACTAGAATAGAAAGGGTGGGAGGCCCCGGTGCACAACTGAGCAAGAGGACTAGTACATTAGAGTGTCTAGTTTGGGAAACAGACACCTCATAAGTCCCCAACTGGCACCTTCATTAAATCGTACCCACAAAATACCAGTCTCAACATCAACCGTGAAGAGGCGACTCCGGTATGCTGGCCTTCTATACAGAGTTGCAAAGAAAAATCCATATCTCAGACTGGCCGAGACAAAGGAACTCTGCCTAGAAGGCCGCATCCCAGAGTTGCCTCTTCACTGTTGACGTTGAGACTGGTGTTTTGCAGGTACTATTTAAAATAAATGTTCATTCAGTATTGTTGTAATTGTCATTATTACAAATTAAAAATAAAACAATCTGCCGATTAATCGGTATCGGCTTTTTTTGGTGCTCCAATAATCGGTATCGGTGTTGAAAAATCATAATCAGTCGACCTCTAGTGTGATTGTCTCATGTTGTTTTATTCCTTTAGTCAATATTGTCATTGCAAATGGAAATAGCTATGCAATTCACTTTGTTGCGAGTACGATTTGAATTTTATGACAGGGATATTGACAGACTGAGAGAAAGGGGGAGAGAGCATTACTGGGAAGTAGTGGATTCATTAGATTTTTTTTATGCAGCCTGCAGATTGCATATATTTCCAAATGCTTTCCTTCAAGTTGATTTCTGAAGTCAGAAATAGAAGGAAAGAGATGTCTCACCAGGAATAGAGGCGAGACTGATATGAAAGCTAGGGGACATTTATGAAAGTACAGCCTTCTCTTCTCTGTCCTCGATGCCACAGGCAAGGAAGGCACAATGAGTAGAATGTCATACATTGCCATTAGATGCCCACTCTTCGTGACAACGCTAAGCTAGCTCATTGCAGAACTTTGATCATAGAATGCCTAAATATAATGTTGACTTGTTCTTATTATTTGACCTTTTGACCTCTGTGGCACCTCTCATTGGGTTGTGGATCGTTGTGATGGGAACTTGTGACATCACGTGTGGCTGAAATCATTATCAGGGAGTCATACTGAGACCAAGGTCCCTTTTACAGATGAGCCTTGAATTAAAGAAATGACAGAAAATGCACACATCAAAATATAAATACAAAATGCAAAGCAACATTTAAAAAAGTTATAATCATCATCATCAGTAATAAGGTCCTCAATCAGCTTTCTGAATTGCTCTACAGGCACCAAAACATTATTTTGTAATAACATTTGGAAGATTGTTCCACAAATAAGGCCCAAGAACTAAAAGCTGATTTACCTAACTCCGACACCAAAGGATTTTCCAGAGTTATCAATCCCTGCGACCAGGGGTGGTAACTCCTATGTCTGAGGTTTAGTAGTGATGTTAGGTACAGTGGGACTTTTTATAAAGGGCTTTATACATTGCTATGTTTTCATGTATCAACCTATGTGACATCAGAGGGCCATCCAACTTTCTGTTAGAGAATGCAGTGATGACATCACAGAGGGCCATCCGACTTTCTGTTAGAGAATGCAGTGATGACATCACAGAGGGCCATCTGACTTTCTGTTAGAGAATGCAGTGATGACATCACAGAGGGCCATCCAACTTTCTGGTAGAGAATGCAGTGATGACATCACAGAGGGCCATCCAACTTTCTGTTAGAGAATGCAGTGATGACATCACAGAGGGCCATCCAACTTTCTGGTAGAGAATGCAGTGATGAGTACTAAACATGTCTCCCGTAATAAAGCGCAGTGTGTTTTATAAGAAACTGCATCTGACGGCTTTAATGAAGTGGCAGAAAGTCAACGGAATTATCTGCTTTCTACTATTTAGCAAGAGGCAGGAACGACTTCTAGCCCAATTTATTCTTAGCTTCTTAACTAAGTCACATCTGTATGCTTTTTAAAAGATAGCTTTCGGTCTGTCCAGATGTTTGTAAGCAGGGACAGAATCAATATGGACACCATCTAGTTCTAGAGAACAACATATACAGAGTTTTACCTGCCGAGAGAGAGATTCTCAGAGCATGTCATTCTTAAACCTTTTATATAAGAGTCTTTTCCCCCACTACTCTTAATACCACTCAGTAAATAGGAGTTTTATCTGTACACTGTTTGCTGAAAGGTTTGATGGTTTACTTCTCAGAGGATAGTATAGTGCTGTATATGAAAGGCCTTTTATGTAATGGGCCTTGGATAAGTGTCATCACTGCCTGGGCGAAGGAACTGTGCACGTATGTAAATGTCATTGTCAGAGAAGGCAGTCATGCATTTATTTCACTGAATGACAAAAACAAAATGATGGGAGAAAAAATCTAGTCTATTTAGAGGTTGAGATGAAGTGCGGTATTGAGAAAAAGTTAATTTTATTATTATTTTGTTTAATTTTTTTATTGTTTATTTCACTTTTGTTTATTATCTATTTCACTTGCTTTGGCAATGTTGACATATGTTTCCCATGCCAATAAAGCCCCTTAAATTTAAATTGAATTGAGGGAGAGGAGAGGAGGGGAGGGGACTGTATTGTCATAGTCATGTGACTGCTGGGTCTCCTTGGAGACAGCAGCAGTGTAGTTCATTAAGATGCTGCTGGCTCAGTTAAGAGCAGAGCGGACCAGGGTAGGCAGCTGGCTGTATTTGGCTAGCCGGACTGTAGCTTTCTACCCTCTAAAGGAGGTGAGTGAGATCTCATTATATCCTCTCATTATATCCTTATCTCAGTTATTATAGTATTAGGGTCCTGGATGAAAGCGGACGCTGGATTTTTACACTATTGTTATTCGTAAATATTTGACTTGAGATTTGACTTGTTTGTCAGAAATTTACTAAACTAGAGATATATTTTTAGGGACACTATATTCCTATAACATTCCCCTTTTCCTTGTCTGAACTGGATCAACATACTCTTTTATTGAAAATATGATGCAGTACTATAAAGGTTGAACATTCTTTGAAAACATTTTCGGAGAAACGAACAGTATGCTAATACTATTATGATATCAGTACTCAGTTGTGTTGTGACAAGGTAGGGGTGGGATACTTAAAAAAAAAATATATATATATATATATATAACCTTTTATTTAACTAGGTAAGTCAGTTAATAAGAACAAATTCTTATTTACAATGACGGCCTACCAAAAACCAGAGTGTCTTTTATGAGTTTAAACCGCAGCCCATGATTGAATCTTTGAATAAAGAAATGTAGATAAAACTGTCCAGTTTGCAATGGTGGAAAAAGTACCCAATTTTCATACTTGAGTAAAAGTAAGGATACCTTAAAAGAAAATGACACCATAAAAGTGAAAGTTACCAAGTAAAATACTACTTGAGTACTTAAGTATCAAAAGTAAAAGTATAAATCATTTAAAATGTATTATATTAAGAAAGCCAAACAACATGATTTTCTTTTTTTTTTAGTGTACGGATAGCCAGGGGCACAGTTCAACAAACATAGCATTTGTGTTTAGTGAGTCTGCCAGATCAGAGGCAGTAGGGATGACCGTGGATGTTGTCTTGATAAGTATGTGAATTAGACAATTTTCCTGTCCTACTAAGCATTCAAAATGTAACGAGTACTTTTGGGTGTCAGGGAAAATGTAAGGAGTAAAAAGTAAATTCTTTTCTTTAGGAATGTAGTGGAGTAAAAGTTGTTCAAAATATAAATAGTACAGTATAAATACCCAAAAAAAACTACTTAAGTAGTACTTTAAAGTATTTTTACTTAAGTACTTTATACCGCCATGCCAGTTTGAGTGTGTTTTGCAGTTCGTTCCAGTCTCTAGCTGTAGCAAACTGAGAAGAGGTACGACCCAGGGATGTGTGTGCTTTGGGATCTTTAACAGAACTGTGATGGACAGGTATTGTATGTGCCGGGTCTCCCTGCCGCGACTGGGAGACCCATGGGCGGCGCACAATTGGCTTATCGTCGCCTGGGTTAGGGAGGATTTGGCCGGAGGTTTCCTCCGACACATTTGTGCGGCTGGCTTCCGGGTTAAGTGGGCATTGTGTCAAGAAGCAATGCCGATTGGTTGTGTTGTGTTTCGGAGGACCCACGGCTCTCGACCTTCGCCTCTCCCGAGTCCGTACGGGAGTCACAGCGATGGGACAACAGAGAGAGCCTGTAACTACCAATTGAATACCACGAAATTGGGTAGAAAAAGGGGTAAAAAATAATATATATTTTTTTAAAATGTATTACGATTTCGCATACAGTGTAACAATAAAGTGGTGTAATCTTTTGTTACTACATACAGCACAGTAGTTTTGTATGATAATGCTTACAGTCATGGTGGTATATTTAGAATCTAACCCCATATTCGGTGTATAAGTCTGTGTTCACAGTGTAGCAATAAAGTCGTGTAATCCTGTGTTTTACTGCAGTCAGCCGAAGCCAGTAGCCAACAACATGAACAACACAATGTTCATGTCCTCTGGTGTACCTACTCCTACTCAAAGGTAAGTGCCTCATTATTGGCTGTGATATGCCCCTATAGCTAGCTATCATATCTAACTTACTGTATTTCCTCTGAGTTCCTCGCAGAACACCAACTGCTACTAGCCTCTTATGTCCTGCTCCTGTGTCTTTTAAAGATGTCTTCCCCTGTGTCTCCAAAGATGTCTTCCCCTGTGTCTCCAAAGATGTCTTCCCCTGTGTCTCCAAAGATGTCTTCCCCTGTGTCTCCAAAGATGTCTTCCCCTGTGTCTCCAAAGATGTCTTCCCCTGTGTCTCCAAAGATGTCTTCCCCTGTGTCTCCAAAGATGTCTTCCCCTGTGTCTCCAAAGATGTCTTCCCCTGTGTCTCCAAAGATGTCTTCCCCTGTGTCTTTAAAGATGTCTTCCCCTGTGTCTTTAAAGATGTCTTCCCCTGTGTCTTTAAAGATGTCTTCCCCTGTGTCTTTAATGATGTCTTCCCCTGTGTCTTTAAGGATGTCTTCCCCTGTGTCTTTAAGGATGTCTTCCCCTGTGTCTTTAAGGATGTCTTCCCCTGTGTCTTTAAGGATGTCTTCCCCTGTGTCTTTAAGGATGTCTTCCCCTGTGTCTTTAAGGATGTCTTCCCCTGTGTCTTTAAGGATGTCTTCCCCTGTGTCTTTAAAGATGTCTTCCCCTGTGTCTTTCAAGATGTCTTCCCCTGTGTCTCCAAAGATGTCTTCCCCTGTGTCTCCAAAGATGTCTTCCCTGTGTCTCCAAAGATGTCTTCCCCTGTGTCTCCAAAGATGTCTTCCCCTGTGTCTCCAAAGATGTCTTCCCCTGTGTCTCCAAAGATGTCTTCCCCCGTGTCTTTAAAGATGTCTTCCCCGTGTCTTTAAAGATGTCTTCCCCCGTGTCTTTAAAGATGTCTTCCCCCGTGTCTTTAAAGATGTCTTCCCCCGTGTCTTTAAAGATGTCTTCCCCTGTGTCTTTAAAGATGTCTTCCCCTGTGTCTCCAAAGATGTCTTCCCCTTATTTGTTCTTAACGGCCTACCAAAAGTCAAAAGGCCTCCCGCGCTGCCTTTTTTTTGTCAGATGTTACTATGGAATACTGAAGTATAATTACAAGCATTTCATAAGTGTCAAAGGCTTTTATTAACAATTACATGAAGTTGATGCAAAGAGTCAATATTTGCAGTGTTGACATCTACAATCCGCCCTGGCATGCTGTCAATTAACTTCTGGGTCACATCCTGACTGATGGCAGCCCATTCTTGCATAATCAATGCTTGGGGTTTGTCAAAATTTGTGGGGTTTTGTTTGTCCACCCGCCTCTTGAGGATTGAACACAAGTTCTCAATGGGATTAAGGTCTGGGGAGTTTCCTGGCCATGGACCCAAAATATCAATGTTTTGTTCCCCGAGCCACTTAGTTATCACTTTTGCCTTATGGCAAGGTGCTCCATCATGCTGGAAAAGGAATTGTTCATCACCAAACTGTTCCTGGATGGTTGCGAGAAGTTGCTCTCGGAGGATGTGTTGGTACCATTCTTTATTCATGGCATTGTTCTTAGGTGAAACTGTGAGTGAGCCCACTCCCTTGGCTGAGAAGCAACCCCATACATGAATGGTCTCAGGATGCTTTATTGTTGGCATGACACAGGACTGATGGTAGCGCTCACCTTGTCTTCTTCAGACAAGCTTTTTTGCGGATGCCCCAAACAATCGGAAAGGTGATTCATCAGAGAAAATGACTTTACCCCAGTCCTCAGCAGTCCAATCCCTGTACCATTTGCAGAATATCAGTCTGTCCCTGATGTTTGTCCTGGAGAGAAGTGGCTTCTTTGCTGCCCTTCTTGACACCAGGCCATCCTCCAAAAGTCTTCGCCTCACTGTGCGTGCAGATGCACTCACACATTTTGGTTTCATCTGACCATATGACATTCTCCCAATCTTCTTCTGGATCATCCAAATGCTCTCTAGCAAACTTCAGACGGGCCTGGACATGTACTGGCTTAAGCAGGGGGACATGTCTGGCACTGAAGGATTTGAGTCCCTGGCGGCGTAGTGTGTTACTGATGGTAGGCTTTGTTACTTTGGTCCCAGCTCTCTGCAGGTCATTCACTAGGTCCCCCCGTGTGGTTCTGGGATTTTTCCTCACCGTTCTTGTGATCATTTTGACCCCACTTGGTGAGATCTTGCGAGGGGCCCCAGATCGAGGGAGATTATCAGTGGTCTTGTATGTCTTCCATTTCCTAATAATTGCTCCCACAATTGATTTCTTCAAACCAAGCTGCTTACCTATTGCAGATTCAGTCTTCCCAACCTGGTGCAGCTCTACAATTTTGTTTCTGGTGTCCTTTGACAGCTCTTTGGTCTTGGCCATAGTGGAGTTTGGAGTGTGACTGTTTGAGGTTGTGGACAGGTGTCTTTTACACTGATAACAAGTTCAAACAGGTGCCATTAATACAGGTAATGAGTGGAGGACAGAGGAGCCTCTTAAAGAAGAAGTTACAGGTCTGTGAGAGCCATAAATCTGGTTTGTAGGTGACCCTGAACTTATTTTCCACCATAATTTGCAAATAAATTCATTAAAAATCCTACAATGTGATTTTCAGTTTTTTTTTTCTTCTCATTTTGTCGGTCATAGTTGAAGTGTACCTATGATGAAAATTACAGGCCTCTCTCATCTTTTTAAGTGAGAGAATTTGCACAATTGGTGGCTGACTAAATACATTTTTGCCCCACTGTATGTTAACATAAGCAAAAGTGAAATAAACAAAAATGAACAGTAAACATTGCACTCACAGAAGCTCTCTCTCTCTCTCTCTCTCTCCAGTGTCTTAGAGAGTCCCAGCAGGCTAGAAGAGGAGCATCGTCTCATTGCTCGCTATGCAGCGCGCCTTGCAGCAGAGGCAGGCAACTCCACAGTGAGTTGCTCCACAGTGAGTAGTGAGTGTGTATGTGTATAGGCTGCCCCAGGGTGGTATTCTGTCAGCCTTTTATTTATCCACTTCTTATTATGTAACTGCAGAATGTCCATGAACAGAACAATCCTCTCTGCACCCAGAACCAAAGCAGATTATGTTAAGGCTGTCACCAGGCACTAACGTAATCATTACCCACAGTGTACTGTCACCAGACACTAACGTAATCATTACCCACAGTGTACTGTCACCAGACACTAACATAATCATTACCCACAGTGTACTGTCACCAGACACTAACATAATCATTACCCACAGTGTACTGTCACCAGACACTAACATAATCATTACCCACAGTGTACTGTCACCAGACACTAACATAATCATTACCCACAGTGTACTGTCACCAGACACTAACATAATCATTACCCACAGTGTACTGTCACCAGACACTAACATAATCATTACCCACAGTGTACTGTCACCAGACACTAACATAATCATTACCCACAGTGTACTGTCACCAGACACTAACATAATCATTACCCACAGTGTACTGTCACCAGACACTAACGTAATCATTACCCACAGTGTACTGTCACCAGACACTAACGTAATCATTACCCACAGTGTACTGTCACCAGACACTAACATAATCATTACCCACAGTGTACTGTCACCAGACACTAACATAATCATTACCCACAGTGTACTGTCACCAGACACTAACATAATCATTACCCACAGTGTACTGTCACCAGACACTAACATAATCATTACCCACAGTGTACTGTCACCAGACACTAACATAATCATTACCCACAGTGTACTGTCACCAGACACTAACATAATCATTACCCACAGTGTACTGTCACCAGACACTAACATAATCATTACCCACAGTGTACTGTCACCAGACACTAACATAATCATTACCCACAGTGTACTGTCACCAGACACTAACATAATCATTACCCACAGTGTACTGTCACCAGACACTAACATAATCATTACCCACAGTGTACTGTCACCAGACACTAACATAATCATTACCCACAGTGTACTGTCACCAGACACTAACGTAATCATTACCCACAGTGTACTGTCACCAGACACTAACGTAATCATTACCCACAGTGTACTGTCACCAGACACTAACGTAATCATTACCCACAGTGTACTGTCACCAGATACTAACGTAATCATTACCCACAGTGTACTGTCACCAGACACTAACGTAATCATTACCCACAGTGTACTGTCACCAGACACTAACATAATCATTACCCACAGTGTACTGTCACCAGACACTAACATAATCATTACCCACAGTGTACTGTCACCAGACACTAACGTAATCATTACCCACAGTGTAGTTTATCAATGTGAAAGATTAAATAAAAGTGCAGGTTGGCTGACATGGCCCCAGCTGTTAGAATAGTCACTCTAAAGTCTAAAGCACAGGACTTTTACTTCTGGGCAGTAGATCATGTCTGATGTGTTTCTCTTTTTATCCGCTCAGTTTTGTTAACTCTGTTTTGAATGTGTAATTGTGACTTTTAGCAATGTCCTCCAACTGATCTGAGTTTCAACTTCGATGCCAACAAACAACAGAGGCAGCTAATAGCAGAACTAGAGAACAAAAACAGGTGGGAATGTATTTGACTGTCACTTTATGAAGAAACATTAAGCAATTAAAAAAAAACTGTACTAAATATTTTCTCTATTAGTTAATCAGATTTATTGTATGCTCATAATTTAAGAATTTTGTGAATTATAAGTAAATAGAGTTCAGTTTATGTTGGTCACAGGGATCTGCTTTCAGAAAGTCATTTTCCGGGAGATTTTAAATCCCCATTTTGTTGTGTCTTCTGGTCCCTCAGAGAGATCCTCCAGGAGATCCAGAGATTACGTCTGGAGCATGAGCAGGCCTCCCAGCCCACCCCAGAGAAGGCCCAGCAAAACCCCACACTGCTGGCTGAACTCAGGCTCCTTAGGTACCACATATCCAGCTATATTACCCACCTACACTGTAACTTATAGGAGAGATCATTACCCACCTAAATCTAATAGGAGAGATCATTACCCACCTAAATCTAATAGGGGAGATCATTACCCACCTAAATCTAA
The DNA here is from genome assembly GCF_021184085.1 of Oncorhynchus gorbuscha. Lineage (NCBI taxonomy): Eukaryota > Metazoa > Chordata > Actinopteri > Salmoniformes > Salmonidae > Oncorhynchus > Oncorhynchus gorbuscha. The sequence goes on from NC_060182.1 coordinate 88,259,310, forward strand.
TAGGGGAGATCATTACTCACCTAAATATAATAGAAGGGATCATTACCCACCTAAATATAATAGGGGGATCATTACCCACCTAAATCTAATAGGAGAGATCATTACCCACCTTCATCTAATAGGGGAGATCATTACCCACTTATATCTAAAAGGAGAGATCATTACCCACCTTTATTTAATAGGAGAGATCATTACCCACTTATATCTAAAAGGAGAGATAATGTCCCACCTTCATCTAATAGGAGAGATCATTACCCACATATCTAAAAGGAGAGATAATTACCCATCTTTATTTAATAGGAGAGATCATTACCCATCTACAGTGTATCTTATAGGAGAGATCATTACCCACATACATCTGATAGGAGAAATCATTAACTACCTATACCTAATGGCTGATATCATTGCCCACCTTTATCTAATAGGAGAGATCATTACCCACCTAAATCTAATAGGAGAGATCATTACCCACCTACAGTATATCTTATAAGAGAGATCATTACCCACTTATATCTAAAAGGAGAGATCATTACCCATATTTATTTAATAGGAGAGATCATTACCCATATTTATTTAATAGGAGAGATCATTACCCATCTTCATCTAATAGGAGAGATCATTACCCACTTATATCTAAAAGGAGAGATCATTTCCTACCTATATCTAAAGTGAGGGATCATTACCTACCTATATCTAAAGTGAGGGATCATTACCTACCCACCTACAGTATATCTAATAGGAGAGATCATTTCCTACCTATATCTAAAGTGAGGGATCATTACCTACCCACCTACAGTATATCTAATAGGAGAGATCATTTCCTACCTATATCTAAAGTGAGGATCATTACCTACCCACCTACAGTATATCTAATAGGAGAGATCATTTCCTACCTATATCTAAAGTGAGGGATCATTACCTACCCACCTACAGTATATCTAATAGGAGAGATCATTTCCTACCTATATCTAAAGTGAGGGATCATTACCTACCCACCTACAGTATATCTAATAGGAGAGATCATTTCCTACCTATATCTAAAGTGAGGGATCATTACCTACCCACCTACAGTATATCTAATAGGAGAGATCATTTCCTACCTATATCTAAAGTGAGGGATCATTACCTACCCACCTACAGTATATCTAATAGGAGAGATCATTTCCTACCTATATCTAAAGTGAGGGATCATTACCTACCCACCTACAGTATATCTAATAGGAGAGATCATTTCCTACCTATATCTAAAGTGAGGGATCATTACCTACCCACCTACAGTATATCTAATAGGAGAGATCATCACCAACATTGCATTCGGAAAGTAATCAGGAAATTTAATAAAATAAGATACTGAAATATCACCTTTACAAGTTTTCAAACCCTTTACTCAATACTTTGTTGATGCACCTTTGGCAGCGATTACAGCCTAGAGTCTTCTTGGGTATGACGCTACAAGCTTGGCACACCTGTGTTTGGGCAGTTTCTCCCATTATTCTCTGCAGATCCTCTCAAGCTCTGTCAAGTGTGGATGTGGAGCGTCAATGTACAGCTATTTTCAGGTCTTTCCAGAGATGTTCGAACGGGTTCATGTCTGGACTCTGGCTGGGCCACTCAAGGATATTCAGAGACTTTTCCCAGAAGCCACTCTTGTGTTGTCTTGTCTGTGTGCTTAAGGTTGTTCTCCAGTTGGAAGGTGAACCGTCGCCCTATCTGTGGTCCTGAGCGCTTAGGAGCAGGTTTTCATCAAGGATCTCTCTGTACTTTTCTCTGTTCATCTTTCCCTCGATCCTGACTAGCCTCCCAGTCCCTGCCGCTGGGAAAAACATCCTCACAGCATGATGCTGCCTCCATCATGCTTCACCATAGGGATGGTGCCAGGTTTCCTCCAGATGTGACGCTTGGCATTCAGGCCAATGAGTTCAATCTTGGTTTCATCAGACCAGAGAATCTTGTTTCTAATGGGCTGAGAGTCCTTTAGGTGTCTTTTAGCAAACTCAAAGGGATGTCATGTGCCTTTTTCTGAGGAGTGGCTTCCATCTGTCCACTCTACCAAAAAGGCATGATTGGTGGAGTGCTGCAGAGATGGTTGTCCTTCTGGAAGATTCTCCCATCTTTACAGAGGACATCTGGAGCTCTGTTAGAGTGACTATTGGGTTCTTGGTCATCTCCCTGACCAAGGCCCTTCTCCCCCGATTGCTCAGTTTGGCTGGGCGGCCAGCTCTACGAAGAGCCTTGGTGGTTCCAAACGTCTTCCATTTAAGAATGATGGAGGCCACTGTGTTCTTGGGGACCTTCAATGCTGCAGACATGTTTTGGTACTCTTCCCCAGGTCTGCGCCTCGACAGAATCCTGTCTCTGAGCTCTATGGACAATTTCTTTGACCTCACGGCTTGGTTTTTGCTCTGACATGCACTGTCAACTGTGGGACCTTGGATAGACAGGTGTGTGCCTTCCCAAATCATCTCCAATCAATTGAATTTAACACATGTGGACTCCAATCAAGTTGTAGAAACATCTCAAGGATGATCAATGGAAACAGAATGCACCTGAGCTCAATTTCGAGTCTCATAGCAAAGGGTCTGAATACTTATGTAAATAAGGTATTTCTGTTTTTTATTTGTCATACATTTGCAAATAATAATGAAAACCTGTTTTTGCTTTGTCATTATGGGGTATTGTGTGTAGATTGATTGAGGACAAAAATGTATTTAATCAGTTTTAGAACAAGGCTGTAACGAAACAAAATGTGGAAAAAGTGAAGGGGTCAGAATACTTTCCGAATGCACTGTACGTGGACAGGACTGCAGTGTATGAAACAAGTGACAACCTACTCATACCAGATCACATAGTATGTCTTCCTGCTATAGCTACTGTGTCTCTATAGCTACTGTGTCTCTATAGCTACTGTGTGTCTATAGCTACTGTGTGTCTATAGCTACTGTGTCTCTATAGCTACTGTGTGTCTGTAGCTACTGTGTCTCTATAGCTACTGTGTGTCTATAGCTACTGTGTGTCTATAGCTACTGTGTCTCTATAGCTACTGTGTGTCTATAGCTACTGTGTCTCTATAGCTACTGTGTGTCTAGCTGTGTCTCTATAGCTACTGTGTCTCTATAGCTACTGTGTGTCTAGCTGTGTCTCTATAGCTACTGTGTCTCTATAGCTACTGTGTGTCTAGTTGTGTCTCTATAGCTACTGTGTGTCTATAGCTACTGTGTCTCTATAGCTACTGTGTGTCTATAGCTACTGTGTGTCGAGCTGTGTCTCTATAGCTAGTGTGTCTAGCTGTGTCTCTATAGCTACTGTGTCTCTATAGCTACGGTGTTCCTAGCTGTGTGTCTATAGCTACTGTGTGTCTATAGCTACTGTGTGTCTATAGCTACTTTGTGTCTATAGCTACTGTGTGTCTATAGCTACTGTGTGTCTATAGCTACTGTGTGTCTATAGCTACTGTGTGTCTAGCTGTGTCTCTATAGCTACTGTGTCTCTAGCTACTGTGTGTCTAGCTGTGTCTCTATAGCTACTGTGTGTCTATAGCTACTGTGTCTATAGCTACTGTGTGTCTATAGCTACTGTGTCTATAGCTACTGTGTGTCTAGCTGTGTCTCTATAGCTACTGTGTGTCTATAGCTACTGTGTGTCTAGCTACTGTGTGTCGAGCTGTGTCTCTATAGCTAGTGTGTCTCTATAGCTACTGTGTCTCTATAGCTACTGTGTGTCTATAGCCACTGTGTGTCTATAGCCACTGTGTGTCTATAGCTACTGTGTGTCTATAGCTACTGTGTGTCTATAGCTACTGTGTGTCTATAGCTACTGTGTGTCTATAGCTACTGTGTGTCTAGCTGTGTCTCTATAGCTAGTGTGTCTATAACTACTGTGTGTCTATAGCTACTGTGTGTCTAGCTACTGTGTGTCTATAGCTACTGTGTGTCTAGCTGTGTCTCTATAGCTACTGTGTGTCTATAGCTACTGTGTGTCGAGCTGTGTCTCTATAGCTAGTGTGTCTATAGCTACTGTGTCTCTATAGCTACTGTGTGTCTAGTTGTGTGTCTATAGCTATTGTGTGTCTATAGCTATTGTGTGTCTATAGCTACTGTGTGTCTAGCTGTATGTATATAGCTACTGTGTGTCTATAGCTACTGTGTGTCTATAGCTACTGTGTGTCTAGTTGTGTGTCTATAGCTATTGTGTGTCTATAGCTATTGTGTGTCTATAGCTACTGTGTCTCTATAGCTACTGTGTGTCTATAGCTACTGTGTGTCTATAGCTACTGTGTGTCTATAGCTACTGTGTGTCTATAGCTACTGTGTCTATAGCTACTGTGTCTATAGCTACTGTGTGTCTATAGCTACTGTGTGTCTAGCTGTGTCTCTATAGCTACTGTGTATCTATAGCTACTGTATGTCTATAGCTACTGTGTGTCTATAGCTACTGTGTGTCTAGCTGTGTCTCTATAGCTACTGTGTGTCTATAGCTACTGTGTGTCTATAACTACTGTGTGTCGAGCTGTGTCTCTATAGCTAGTGTGTCTATAGCTACTGTGTCTCTATAGCTACTGTGTGTCTAGTTGTGTGTCTATAGCTACTGTGTCTATAGCTACTGTGTGTCTAGCTGTGTGTATATAGCTACTGTGTGTCTATAGCTACTGTGTGTCTATAGCTACTGTGTGTCTAGTTGTGTGTCTATAGCTACTGTGTCTCTATAGCTACTGTGTCTCTATAGCTACTGTGTCTCTATAGCTACTGTGTCTCTATAGCTACTGTGTGTCTATAGCTACTGTGTGTCTATAGCTACTGTGTGTCTATAGCTACTGTGTGTCTATAGCTACTGTGTGTCTATAGCTACTGTGTGTCTATAGCTACTGTGTGTCTATAGCTACTCTGTCTCCATAGCTACTGTGTGTCTATAGCTACTGTGTGTCTATAGCTACTGTGTGTCTATAGCTACTGTGTGTCTATAGCTACTGTGGGTCTATAGCTACTGTGGGTCTATAGCTACTGTGGGTCTATAGCTACTGTGTGTCTATAGCTAGTGTGTCTCTATAGCTACTGTGTGTCTAGTTGTGTGTCTAGCTACTGTGTGTCTATAGCTAGTGTGTCTATAGCTACTGTGTCTCTATAGCTACTGTGTGTCTAGTTGTGTGTCTATAGCTACTGTGTGTCTATAGCTACTGTGTGTCTATAGCTACTGTGTGTCTATAGCTACTGTATGTCTATAGCTACTGTATGTCTATAGCTACTGTATGTCTATAGCTACTGTGTGTCTAGATGTGTCTCTATAGCTACTGTGTCTCTATAGCTACTGTGTGTCTATAGCTACTGTGTGTCTAGCTGTGTCTCTATAGCTACTGTGTCTATAGCTACTGTCTCTATAGCTACTGTGTGTCTAGCTGTGTCTCTATAGCTACTGTGTCTCTATAGCTACTGTGTCTCTATAGCTACTGTGTTTCTATAGCTACTGTGTGTCTAGCTGTGTGTCTATAGCTACTGTGTCTATACCTACTGTGTGTCTAGCTGTGTGTCTATAGCTACTGTGTCTCTATAGCTATATATCACTCCAGTGATATATGGGTGGGGGGGGCAGAGCTGTTGGTTGGGGGTAGTCAGGTGGAAAGCATGGCCAGCCGTAGAGAAATACTTATTGAAGTTCTCGATTATTGTGGATTTATCAGTGGTGACAGAGTTTCCTAGTCTCAGTGCAGTCTATAGCTACTGTGTCTCTACTACTATGTGTCTATAGCTACTGTGTGTCTATAGCTACTGTGTCTCTACTACTATGTGTCTATAGCTACTGTGTGTCTATAGCTACTGTGTGTCTATAGCTACTGTGTCTCTACTACTATGTGTCTATAGCTACTGTGTGTCTAGCTGTGTCTCTATAGCTACTGTGTGTCTATAGCTACTGTGTGTCTAGCTGTGTCTCTATAGCTACTGTGTGTCTATAGCTACTGTGTGTCTAGCTGTGTGTCTATAGCTGTATTGTAGCCTATAGCTCTGCATTGTAGGCTATAGCTCTGTATTGTAGCCTATAGCCTATAGCTCTGTATTGTAGCCTATAGCCTATAGCTCTGTATTGTAGCCTATAGCTCTGTATTGTAGCCTATAGCCTATAGCTCTGTATTGTAGCCTATAGCTCTGTATTGTAGCCTATAGCCTATAGCTCTGCATTGTAGCCTATAGCTCTGCATTGTAGCCTATAGCTCTGCATTGTAGCCTATAGCTCTGCATTGTAGCCTATAGCTCTGCATTGTAGCCTATAGCCTATAGCTCTGCATTGTAGCCTATAGCCTATAGCTCTGCATTGTAGCCTATAGCTCTGCATTGTAGCCTATAGCTCTGCATTGTAGCCTATAGCTCTGCATTGTTTTATTTATTTATTTTATTTCACCTTTATTTAACCAGGTAGGCAAGTTGAGAACAAGTTCTCATTTACAATTGCGACCTGGCCAAGATAAAGCAAAGCAGTTCGACAGATACAACGACACAGAGTTACACATGGAGTAAAACAAACATACAGTCAATAATACAGTATAAACAAGTCTATATACAATGTGAGCAAATGAGGTGAGAAGGGAGGTAAAGGCAAAAAAGGCCATGGTGGCAGAGTAAATACAATATAGCAAGTAAAACACTGGAATGGTAGTTTTGCAATGGAAGAATGTGCAAAGTAGACATAAAAATAATGGGGTGCAAAGGAGCAAAATAAATTAATTAATTAAATACAGTTGGGAAAGAGGTAGTTGTTTGGGCTAAATTATAGGTGGGCTATGTACAGGTGCAGTAATCTGTAAGATGCTCTGACAGTTGGTGCTTAAAGCTAGTGAGGGAGATAAGTGTTTCCAGTTTCAGAGACTTTTGCAGTTCCTATAGCTCTGCATTGTAGCCTATAGCCTATAGCGCTGTATTGTTTCGGTGCCCGATGGACCTGTTCAATCATCTCATCACATTAACAGTGATCTTGCCAGTGGTGTGTTGTCTCTTTGTGTTACCCTGGACCAGGCTCAGAGAAGAGACTATGTAGTGCCATGGTTGGTAACCCTGGTCCTGGACTGCTGCAGGCGCTTCATGTTTGTGGTTTAACTGACCTGGAAGACCAGGTGTGTTGAATTTAGGCAATCGCTGAACTGATCAATTAGCTCGGTTGGTCAGGTGTGGTGCCTAGTCGCAAGAAAATCCTGCAGGACCTGTGGCACTCCAGGAACAGGGTCGTCTCACCCTGAGGTAGTGTAACCAGGCTCAGAGAAGAGACTGTGTCTGTGTAGTGGTGTGATATTAGGAAAGACATGGACAAGGGACTGAACAATGTCTTCCATCATCACCACTCAGCGTCTGCAGTCTGCACTCAGGGACGCCACCTAACGGTAGACAGTTGGGACTTCAGGCCAAGGACGGCTCATTGTTCATGTGGAAGGCAACCCTAGGGAGCCTAGTGACTGACAGGCTTTCACCTTTCAGGAGGCAATAGACTAACAGCTTGTGTGTGTGTGTGTGTGTGTGTGTGTGTGTGTGTGTGTGTGTGTGTGTGTGTGTGTGTGTGTGTGTGTGTGTGTGTGTGTGTGTGTGTGTGTGTGTGTGTGTGTGTGTGTGTGTGTGTGTGTGTGTGTGTGTGTGTGTGTGTGTGTGTGTGTGTGTGTGTGTGTGTGTGTGTGTGTGTGTGTGTGTGTGTGTGTGACAACAGGCACAGGAAGGATGAGCTGGAGAGGCGCATGTCAGCCCTACAGGAGAGCAGACGGGAACTGATGGTCCAGCTAGAGGGACTGATGAGGTTACTGAAGGTAGGAGAGGACTCTGACAGCCAGATTATTATAAACACTATCTGATACACTATCTGTTTCTTGTTCTTCAGACTTTTATATACTGATGCTGTCATTTTTTACTATATAGTTAGTAGTATATCAAATTGATACAGTGCCTTGCGAAAGTATTCGGCCCTCTTGAACTTTGCGACCTTTTGCCTCCATCCAACCTCACTGAGCTCGAGCTGTTTTGCAAGGAGGAATGGGAAAGAATTTCAGTCTCTCGATGTGCAAAACTGATAGAGACATACCCCAAGCGACTTACAGCTGTAATCGCAGCAAAAGGTGGCGCTACAAAGTATTAACTTAAGGGGGCTGAATAATTTTGCACGCCCAATTTCTCAGAATTTTGATTTGTTACAAAAGTTTGAAATATCCAATAAATGTCGTTCCACTTCATGATTGTGTCCCACTTGTTGTTGATTCTTCACAAAAAAATACAGTTTTATATCTTTATGTTTGAAGCCTGAAATGTGGCAAAAGGTCGCAAAGTTCAAGGGGGGCGAATACTTTTGCAAGGCACTGTATATAGTATATCAAATCAAATGTTATTGGTCACATACACATGGTTAGCAGATGTTAATGTGAGTGTAGGGAAATGCTTGTGAGAGAGAGTGCATTTGTCAACCTCTGTCATTATTGCATTTTATGCCATCTGGTATTCGTCAACCATGAATTTATTCCAACTGTTTAGAACGCGTTGGACACTCCATTGATTGTAGTTGACAGTTGCTCTCCTCAGGGTCCATTGATTGTAGTTGACAGTTGCTCTCCCTCAGGGCCCATTGATTGTAGTTGACAGTTGCTCTCCTCAGGGTCCATTGATTGTAGTTGACAGTTGCTCTCCCTCAGGGTCCATTGATTGTAGTTGACAGTAACTCTCCTCAGGGTCCATTGATTGTAGTTGACAGTTGCTCTCCCTCCGGGTCCATTGATTGTAGTTGACAGTTGCTCTCCTCAGGGCCCATTGATTGTAGTTGACAGTTGCTCTCCTCAGGGTCCATTGATTGTAGTTGACAGTTGCTCTCCTCAGGGCCCATTGATTGTAGTTGACAGTTGCTCTCCTCAGGGCCCATTGATTGTAGTTGACAGTTGCTCTCCTCAGGGTCCATTGATTGTAGTTGACAGTAACTCTCCTCAGGGTCCATTGATTGTAGTTGACAGTTGCTCTCCCTCCGGGTCCATTGATTGTAGTTGACAGTTGCTCTCCTCAGGGCCCATTGATTGTAGTTGACAGTTGCTCTCCTCAGGGTCCATTGATTGTAGTTGACAGTTGCTCTCCCTCAGGGTCCATTGATTGTAGTTGACAGTTTCTCTCCTCAGGGCCGATTGATTGTAGTTGACAGTTTCTCTCCTCAGGGCCGATTGATTGTAGTTGACAGTTTCTCTCCTCAGGGCCCATTGATTGTAGTTGACAGTAACTCTCCTCAGGGTCCATTGATTGTAGTTGACAGTTGCTCTCCCTCAGGGCCCATTGATTGTAGTTGACAGTTGCTCTCCCTCAGGGCCCATTGATTGTAGTTGACAGCTACTCTCCTCAGGGTCCATTGATTGTAGTTGACAGTTGCTCTCCTCAGGGTCCATTGATTGTAGTTGACAGTTTCTCTCCTCAGGGCCGATTGATTGTAGTTGACAGTTGCTCTCCCTCAGGGCCCATTGATTGTAGTTGACAGTTGCTCTCCTCAGGGTCCATTGATTGTAGTTGACAGTTTCTCTCCTCAGGGTCCATTGATTGTAGTTGACAGTTGCTCTCCTCAGGGTCCATTGATTGTAGTTGACAGTTGCTCTCCTCAGGGTCCATTGATTGTAGTTGACAGTTGCTCTCCTCAGGGTCCATTGATTGTAGTTGACAGTTGCTCTCCCTCAGGGTCCATTGATTGTAGTTGACAGTTGCTCTCCTCAAGGCCCATTGATTGTAGTTGACAGTTGCTCTCCCTCAGGGTCCATTGATTGTAGTTGACAGTTGCTCTCCTCAGGGTCCATTGATTGTAGTTGACAGTTGCTCTCCCTCCGGGTCCATTGATTGTAGTTGACAGTTGCTCTCCCTCAGGGCCCATTGATTGTAGTTGACAGTTGCTCTCCCTCAGGGCCCATTGATTGTAGTTGACAGTTGCTCTCCCTCAGGGCCCATTGATTGTAGTGCTCTCCCTCCGGGTCCATTGATTGTAGTTGACAGTTGCTCTCCTCAGGGTCCATTGATTGTAGTTGACAGTTGCTCTCCTCAGGGCCCATTGATTGTAGTTGACAGTTGCTCTCCCTCAGGGTCCATTGATTGTAGTTGACAGTTGCTCTCCCTCAGGGCCCATTGATTGTAGTTGACAGTTGCTCTCCCTCAGGGCCCATTGATTGTAGTTGACAGTTGCTCTCCCTCAGGGCCCATTGATTGTAGTTGACAGTTGCTCTCCCTCAGGGCCCATTGATTGTAGTTGACAGTTGCTCTCCTCAGGGCCCATTGATTGTAGTTTACATTTGCTCTCCTCAGGGCCCATTGATTGTAGTTGACAGTTGCTCTCCTCAGGGTCCATTGATTGTAGTTGACAGTTGCTCTCCTCAGGGCCCATTGATTGTAGTTGACAGTTGCTCTCCCTCAGGGTCAATTGATTGTAGTTGACAGTTGCTCTCCCTCAGGGTCCATTGATTGTAGTTGACAGTTGCTCTCCTCAGGGCCCATTGATTGTAGTTGACAGTTGCTCTCCTCAGGGCCCATTGATTGTAGTTGACAGTTGCTCTCCCTCAGGGTCCATTGATTGTAGTTGACAGTTGCTCTCCCTCAGGGTCCATTGATTGTAGTTGACAGTTGCTCTCCTCAGGGTCCATTGATTGTAGTTAACAGTTGCTCTCCTCAGGGTCCATTGATTGTAGTTGACAGTTGCTCTCCTCAGGGCCCATTGATTGTAGTTGACAGTTGCTCTCCTCAGGGCCCATTGATTGTAGTTGACAGTTGCTCTCCCTCAGGGTCCATTGATTGTAGTTGACAGTTGCTCTCCTCAGGGCCCATTGATTGTAGTTGACAGTTGCTCTCCTCAGGGTCCATTGATTGTAGTTGACAGTTGCTCTCCTCAGGGTCCATTGATTGTAGTTGACAGTTGCTCTCCTCAGGGTCCATTGATTGTAGTTGACAGTTGCTCTCCTCAGGGCCCATTGATTGTAGTTGACAGTTGCTCTCCTCAGGGTCCATTGATTGTAGTTGACAGTTGCTCTCCCTCAGGATCCATTGATTGTAGTTGACAGTTGCTCTCCCTCCGGGTCCATTGATTGTAGTTGACAGTTGCTCTCCCTCCGGGTCCATTGATTGTAGTTGACAGTTGCTCTCCCTCAGGGTCCATTGATTGTAGTTGACAGTTGCTCTCCCTCAGGGTTCATTGGTTAACTTGTAGAAACCTGTCTTTCCTGTCCTGATATTGAAGCTCCTGACTCTTTGCCACTGTTTTATCTTTTTCTCTCTCTCTTTCTGTCACTTTTTCTGTCTTGCGCTCTCTCTCTTTCTGTCACTTTCTTGCTTCTCTTTCTCTCTCGTTCTCGGCCTGTACCTCTCTGTCATTTCTCTCTCCCTCACTGCTCATGCTTTCTATCACTGCTTACCATTGACTGACTGATAGGATGAGGAGCAGAAGCAGGCAGTAAGTGTGTCTCTCTTAAGTTTACATTAAGGAAGCAGTAGTGGCAGCTCCAGACCCAGTCACCCAGTCACTCTCTAACCATAATATTACATGTCCCACTACTATCCACTCTTAATGCACATGTTGATATGTCTCCGATGGATTGTGTTTAAGGAACTTCCAGTAGCAGCATTTTTTATGGACATATTATGTTATGCACTTGCACTGGTCGGTTTGAGGCAGCACTGTTTTCCTACAGAGATTTGGCACAGTACTTTTATAGGTGGCTTATTTGTCACATCATGCAGGACCTGGACCAGACTGGCTCTAAGCCATACAGTCGTGGACCCCCGGGCAGGCTGGCTCTAAGCCATACAGTCGTGGACCTGGGCTCAAACGCTATTCGAAATCTTTCAAATACATTCAGCGTTTGCTCAAGCCTGCCTGGATTGCAAGATGAGCGGGGTTTGATGTTTTGGGACTATTCTAATGGTCCATTTAAGCTAAGCAGGCTCAATCAAGCACAGATGCAGTATTTGAAATTATTTGAATAGTGTTTGAACCCAGGTCTGCTCCTAGGCCCTGCACAGTGCCCCTTTCTCCAGACCGAACAGTACAGTCTCTCCTTAATTGCTACAGGCAGGCTCACACATGGGTCTCATTAGATTTCAGAGCAGTAAAGATGCTGTAATAGACGGAGTGTATGTTCGGGGGGGGGGGGGGGGGGGGGGTTATAGTGTGGTTCATGGTGTCAAAGGCAGCAGATAGATGTAAGAGGATGGGAACAGAGGAGAGAGAGTCAGCTTTGGCAGTGCAGAGAGCCTCCGGGACACAGAGGAGAGCAGTGACCCATCTTATAGCCTGACTGGTTAGGGTCAAGAAGATCGTTCTGAGAGAGATAACGAGAGAGTTGATCAGAGACAACACACTCAAGTGTTTTGGAAAGAAAAGAAAGCAGGGATACAGGTCTATAGTTTTTGACATCAAATGAGTTGAGTGTTGGTTTCTTGAGGAGCGGAGCGACTCAGGCCATTTTGAAGTCAGAGGGGACGCAGCCAGTGGTCAGGGATGAGTTGATGAGGGAAGTGAGGAATGGGAGAAGGTCTCCAGAGATGGTCTGGAGAAGGGAGGAGAGGATGGAGTCGAGCGAGCAGGTTGTCGGGCGGCCAGATCTCACTAGTCACATGATGTCCTCTGGATAGAGAGGGGAGAAAGAGGTCAAGGCGTAGGGTAGTTCTGTGTGAGTGACACCAGTGGACTCAATGGTCTAAGTGAATGAGGAGCAGACTGTCATCAACCTTCTTTTCAAAGTGGTTGACAAAGTCGTCCGCAGAGAGGGGGGGTGGAGCATTAAGGAGGGAGGAAAGGGTAGCAAATAGTTTCCTAGGGTTAGAGGCAGAAGTTTGAAATGGAGAGTGATAGAAAGTAGCATTAGCAGTGGATTCAGAGGAAGAGAAGGTAAAGAGGAATCAGTGAAAGGATGATAGGTCCTCCAGAAGTTTTGTTTTCCTCTATTTTCGCTCAGCTGCCCGCAGCCCTGTTCTGTAAGCTCGCAATGAGTCACTCAGCCACGAAGCAAAAGGGGAGGGCCGAGCCGGCCCGGGAGGACATAGGGTAGTGTGAGTCAAAGGATTCGGAAAGGAAGGAGAGTAGGGTCGAAGAGGCTGAATCAGTACACAGGAGAGAAAAGGATTTAGAAGGGAGAGATGATAGGTTAGAAGAGGAGAGGGTACTGGGAGAGAAAGAGCGAAGATTGCAACGGCACATGGCCATTTGGGTAGGGGCTGAGAGGGTTGGAGGAAAGAGAGACAGAAAAGGAAACAAAAGTAGTGATCCTCGACCTTGACGGCGGTTGCAGTGAGATTAGTAAACGGCCAGCATCTAGTAGAGATGAGGTCAAGCATATTGCCTTGTGAGTTGGAGGGGTTTGGGAAAGGGTGACATCAAAACGCAAGGAGGGTAATGAGTGAGTTGCAAATAAATGAATCGAAGGGAGATGTCGGGAGGTAGAAGTCGCCCAGTAAAAGAGTGGTGAGCCATCATCAGGAAATAAGTTTATGAAAGTGTTAAACTCATTGAGGAAGTCTCCAAGGGCACCTGGTGAGCAATAGATGACAACAAGCTTGAGTGGACAAGTGACAGTGACCGCATGGAATTCAAATGAGGAGATGGACAGGTGAGAGAGTAGATGGACAGGTGAGAGGGAGAAAAGACCACATCTCCAGTTAGGAGAAATGAGTAGCCCTGTTCCACCACCGCGACGACCAGATGCTCTTGGACTATGAGAGAAAACGTAGTCAGGTGAAGGGAGAGCAACGTAGTCAGGTGAAGGGAGAGCAACGTAGTCAGGTGAAGGGAGAGCAGCTCTGAAGGGCATCATAGGCTTAGATTATCTCAGTGTTATTTTTTAAATTTGTTTTTAAAAATTACCCCCTTTTCTCCCCAATTTTCGTGGTATCCAATTGTTTGTAATTACTATCTTATCTCATCGCTACAACTCCCGTACGGGCTCGGTAGAGACGAAGGTCGAAAGCCATGCGTCCTCCGAAACACAACCCAACCAAGCCGCACTGCTTCTTAACACAGCGCGCCTCCAACCCGGAAGCCAGTCGCACCAATGTGTCGGAGGAAACACCGTGCACCTGGCTACCTTGGTTAGCACGCACTGCGCCCGGTCCGCCACAGGAGTCGCTGGTGCGCGATGAGACAAGGATATCCCTACCGGCCAAACACTCCCTAACCCAGACGACGCCAGGCCAATTGTGTGTCGCCCCACGGACCTCCCGGTCATGGCCGGTTGCGACAGAGCCGGCCGCTATCACTGCGATGCAGTGCCCTAGACCACTGCGCCACACGGCAGGCATCCTAGCGTTCTTAACTGTCAATCAACAGTTCCAAATGCTGCAAAACATTTTTTTTTCATAAAATAAAAAAATCACTTGGTCCTGATGAACTAGACCCCCGCCTCCTACATCTAGCTGCAGACATCATTGCTCCCCCTTAACATGTATTTTAACCTCACACTTGATGTTAAGGAAATCCCCAAGTTATGGAAATCTGCTTTTGTACTCCCTCTTCTGAAAGGTGTAGATCCTTCGCTACTTGACAACTATCGACCCATATCAAAATTGTCTGTACTGTCAAAGGTACTGGAGTCCTTAGTTAGTAGGCAGCTAAAGGTCTACTTCCAAGAATACAACATCTTAAATGAAATGCAATCAGGTTTTAGATCTGGCCAGAGCACTGTTTCAGCAACATTAGTTTTAAATTACACCCAATGTGCTCTTGATAAGAAGTTACATTGTGTGTCTGTTTTTGTTGATTTGTCGAAGGCTTTTGACACCGTGGACCATGCTGTGTTAGTGCAGAGGTTAAAATGTTGTGGAATTACTGGTCATGCTCTAGATTGGTTTATAAATTACCTATCAAATCGTACACAATGTGTAATGGTGGATGGTTGTAAATCTGAGTCCATAGAGGTGTGCTCAGGTGTTCCGCAAGGTTCTATTTTGGGCCCACTGTTGTTCATTTTGTATATCAACAACATTGGGGATCTTATTGAAACAGCGGATGTTCATTTTTATGCAGATGATACTGTTCTTTATTCAAGTGGTAGTAGTTTATCTTTAGCTTTTGAAAATGCCCAAAGAGCATTTAACATCATACAACAGAATCTGTATGATTTAAAGCTGATTCTAAATTCGGGTAAAACAAAATGCATGGTATTTTCAAATGCCAGGCATGTTACAAATCATGTCATTGCTGGGCATGCTATACATACTGTACATACTATAGAGCAAGTTAAAGTGTACACATATTTGGGTGTGTGGGTTGATGATAAGCCGAGCTTCACTGTGCATGTAGAGAACTTGATAAGGAAGCTCAAGCTGAAAATAGGATTTTATTACCGGAATAAGGCTTGTTTTTCTTTTGAGGCCAGGAAGGAGCTACGATGTACATTACTGTCGGTTTTAGATTTTAGTGATGTTATATATATAATAATAATAATATATGCCATTTAGCAGACGCTTTTATCCAAAGCGACTTACAGTCATGTGTGCATACATTCTACGTATGGGTGGTCCCGGGGATCGAACCCACTACCCTGGCGTTACAAGCCCAATGCTCTACCAACTGAGCTACAGAAGGACCACCATATATATATATATATATAATTTGCAGGCCTCAGCCACTACCCTGAGAGCACTTGATTCAGTGTATCATGCAGCCCTTAGGTTCATTACAAATCAGAAACGTCTAACACATCATTGTGATCTCTACCTGGCTGTTGACTGGTCGTCATTGACCTTGCGTAGCCTTAAACACTGGTATACACAGATTTATAAGGCCATATTGAGTAAAATGCCATTTTATCTCGGTTCTTTTTTAGTCAGGTCAGTAAATAAATATCAATTATGGTCCCATTCTGATTTGCTTCTAACAGTACCAAAAATTAGAACAGGACATGGTAGAAATAGTTTGTTACTTAGCTCTGTGGTCCTGGAATTCTCTCCTGAACATTTTCAAATGTGATGATCTAGTTTCGTTGGTGGAGTTTACACTTGATCGATGAATATATCATAGAAGTGTGTAATTGTTTTTAGGCCAGCTGTTTTTAGTCAAGGCGTTTGTGTTTTTAATGTACAATGTTTTTGTTGTACTGTTTGTGTGTTTATAGTTTTGTTTAATGTTGTGTTAGTGTATGTAAGTTGTTTTGTCTGAAACGTTGTCACCTCTGCTGCTATTGGACCAGGTCTCTCTTGGAAAAGAGATATTATCTCAATGAGAAAAAACCTGTATAAATAAAGGTCAAACAAAAAGAATGAAAAAAGAGACCCGGAGGGTAAATGAAAAGGGTTGCAGTCAAGGAGTGGGGAGCTCACAAGAGTGAACTACTTACAAAGCTCCGGTCTCTCGTCATTGTGTGTTTCTAAACAAACACCACTTGACTGGGAACTACTGGTAAGCTTCATAATGAAAAATTATGTGAAACGAAGAACGCAATCTTCTTTCTCTCCTAACGTATTGCACAAGTTGACTACAGGTATTTACTTAAAAAGTAACTACAAATATTAATTTATATATTTTTTTAAAACTTAAAATAAAATATTTTACTTCTTCATAGTTTCAACGGTATTGAAAACCCATCCTGTGGCTATTTCCAAATACCCCGGTATACGGTATATATGGCATACTGCCCAAGCCGTGTGTGTGTTTTGTTAGCAAAGATAACAGGTGGTGGTCTAGGCCTCTTCTACTCCTAACCTATGGTAATATTGGTATGTGTCCTAACCTATGGTAATATTGGTATGTGTCCTAACCTATGGTAATATTGGTATGTGTCCTAACCTATGGTAATATTGGTATGTGTCCTAACCTATGGTAATATTGGTATGTGTCCTAACCTATGGTAATATTGGTATGTGTCCTAACCTAAATGACTTAAATGTAAATGTAAATGTATGTGTCCTAACCTATGGTAATATTGGTATGTGTCCTAACCTATGGTAATATTGGTATGTGTCCTAACCTATGGTAATATTGGTATGTGTCCTAACCTATGGTAATATTGGTATGTGTCCTAACCTATGGTAATATTGGTATGTTTCTATAGTTTGTTTCCTAACCAGTGGTGATGTTGGCATGTTATCAGGCCCAGACAGGAGGCTCAACCCACTCCTCCCCCAGCCACGGGGCAGTCTGCTCCATGCCCATGCCGATCCGCTCCACCTCAGCTGGGTCCACCCCCACCCACACACCCCAGGACTGCCTGGCCGGGTTGGGGGGCGACGTGCTGGAGGCCTTCGCTCAAGGTGAGTCCTGGATCTTTGCCCAACGGGAAAAACAGTGCAAAACTAGTTGAAATGACATCAGTTTCTGGTTGAAAAGGCATCATGATGTCATTTCAACTCGCTTTCTCCACTGGACAATGTTCTCCTTTAGATCCAGTACATCTGTTGTTAGTTATCCATTTTCTGACCTTGTTTGAGTCAAGGACAACACAAGATTTTGATCTGTGATTGAGCTGTGACAAATTCGATTAAAGTGCATTCCAAATGCAAAAATAGTAGCCACGAAATGCCATGTACAGTTGGAAGTTTACATACACCTTAGCCAAATACATTTAAACTGAGTTTTTCACCATTCCTGACATTTAATCCTAATAAAACATCCCTGTCTTAGGTCAGTTAGGATCACCACTTTATTTTAAGAATGTGAAATGTCAGAATAATAGTTGAGAGAATTATTTATTTCAGCTTTTATTTCTTTCATCACATTCCCAGTGGATCAGAAGTTTACATACACTCAATTAGTATTTGGTAGCATTGCCTTTAAATTGTTTAACTTGGGTCAAACGTTTCGGGTAGCCTTCCACATGCTTCCCACAATAAGTTGGGTGAATTTTCTCCCATTCCTCCTGACAGAGCTGGTGTAACTGAGTCAGGTTTGTAGGCCTCCTTGTTCGCACATGCTTTTTCAGTTCTGCCCACAAATGTTCTATAGGATTGAGGTCAGGGCTTTGTGATGGCCACTCCAATACATTGACTTTGTTTGTCCTTAAGCCATTTTGCTACAACTTTGGAAGAATGCTTGGGGTCATTGTCCATTTGGAAGACCCATTTGCGACCAAGCTTTAACTTCCTGATGCACATCATTTTCCATCCTCATTATGTCATCTTTTGTGAAGTGCACCGATCCCTCCTGTAGCAAAGCACCCCCACAGCATGATGCTGCCAACCCCGTGCTTCACGGTTGGGATGGTGTTCTTTGGCTTGCAAGCATCCCCCTTTTTTCTCCAAACATAACGATGGTCATTATGGCCAAAACAGTTCTATTTTTGTTTCATCAGACCAGAGGACATTTCTCCAAAAATGATGATCTTTGTCCCCATGGGCAGTTGCAAACTGTAGTCTGGCTTTTTAATGGCGGTTTTGGAGCAGTGGCTTCTTCCTTGCTGAGCGGCCTTTCAGGTCATGTTGATATAGGACTCGTTTTTACTGTGGATGTAATACTTTTGTACCTGTTTCCTCCAGCATCTTCACAAGGCCCTTTGCTGTTGTTCTGGGATTGATTTGCACTTTTCGCACCAAAGTACGTTCATCTCTAAGAGACAGAACACATCTCCTTCCGGAGTGGAATGACGGCTGTGTGGTCCCATGGTGTTTATACTTGCATACCATTGTTTGTACAGATGAACGTGGTACTTTCAGGTGGTTGGAAATTGCTCCCAAGGATGAACCAGACTTGTGGAGTTTTTTTCTGGAGTCTTGGCTGATTTCTTTAGATTTTCCCATGATGTCAAGCAAAGAGGCACTGAGTTTGAAGTTAGGCCTTGAAATTCATCCACAGGTACACCTCCAATTGACCCAAATTATGTAAATTTGCCTATCAGAAGCTTCTAAAGCCATGACATAATTTTCTGGAATTTTCCAAGCTGTTTAAAGGCACAGTCAACTTAGTGTATGTAAACTTCTGACCCACTGGAATTGTAATACAGTGAATTATAAGTGAAATAATCTGTCTGTAAACAATTGTTGGGAAAAATACTTGAGTCATGCACAAAGTAGATGTCTGAACTGACTTGCTAAAAACTATAGTTTGTTAACAAGAAATTTGTGGAGTGGTTGGAAAAATTAGTTTTAAAACCTCTTAGTCCGCCCCATCCCGGATCCGGGATCGTGACTACAACCTCAAGCTCATTACCATAACGCAAAATTAGCGATTTCTGAAAATTGCAAATTAAATGAAATAAATATGCCTATCCTCAAGCTTATCATTTTCTTAACAATCCTGTCGTCTCAGATTTTCAAAATATGCTTTAGAACCAGAGAAAATCAATAATTTGTGTAAGAGTGGTGATAGCTAGCTTAGCATTTAGCGTTAGCATTTAGCACGCAACATTCACAAAAACCAGCAAAGGGATCAAATAAAATAATTTACCTTTGAAGAACTTCAGATGTTTCAATGAGGAGACTCTCAGTTACATAGCAGATGTCCAGTTTTTCCTGAAAGATGCTTGTGTAGGACACAACGTTCCGTTTTGTTACTATGCATTTGGCTACCGAAACTAACCGAAAATTCAGTCACCTAAACGTCAAACTTTTTTCCGAATTAACTCCATAATATCGACTGAAACATGGAAAACGTTGTTTGAATCAATCCTCAAGGTGTTTTGTCATATATCTCTTCATTGAAATCCCTTCCCTGGAAGTGTGCATTCTTCTCTGATTCGGATGGAAAAATACTGGTACCTGACTTTTGCGCACCAATTTCCACGCAGACACCGTGCGGGACACTTGGTAATTGTAGGCTCTTATGGTCAATCTTCCAATGATATGCCTACAAATACGTCACAATGCTGCAGACACCTGGGGGAAACGATAGGAAGTGTCCGTTCATTCCTGTCGCATTCACAGCCATATAAGGAGATCATGGAAAACGTGCCTCCAGAAATCCTGTTGATTTCCTGGTCACTCAAACATCTTGGTTTTGCCTGTAGATTCTGTTCTATGGCACTCACAGTGGAAATCTTTACAGTTCTGGAAACGTCAGAGTGTCTTCTTTCCAAAACTATCAATTCCAAGCATAGTCGAGCATCTTTTCGTGACAAAATATTGCGCTTAAAACGGGCATGTCTTTTTATCCAAAAATGAAATACTGCCCCTAGAGTCTTAACAGGTTATTAACCTGACTCGAACCTAAGTTTATGTGAAATTCTGACTTCAACTGTAAGTCACTGACTATTTTCATTGACTGTGTCCTCTATGTTTCAGGTGTACCTAGAAATCTTCGTAATGATCTGTTGGTCGCTGCAGATTCAATCACAAACACCATGTCATCACTTGTCAAAGAACTCCACTCAGGTTAGTTGAGAGGCACGACTGCTATGTTGCCTGTGATTGGTTGATAACTCTCTGGGACTGAAGTTCTATTCTCTTTAATAAAGTAGATGATGCTGCAGAGGAAGAGGACAACCAGATGAGGAACGGAGGCCTAGGGGACAGGCGTGTGGAGGACAACCAGATGAGGAACGGAGGCCTAAGGGACAGGGCAGAGGATGAGGACAACCAGATGAGGAACGGAGGCCTAGGGGACAGGCGTGTGGAGGACAACCAGATGAGGAACGGAGGCCTAGGGGACAGGGCAGAGGATGAGGACAACCAGATGAGGAACGGAGGCCTAAGGGACAGGGCAGAGGATGAGGACAACCAGGTGAGGAACGGAGGCCTAGGGGACAGGGCAGAGGATGAGTACAACCAGGTGAGGAACAGAGGCCTAAGGGACAGGGCAGAGGATGAGGACAACCAGGTGAGGAATGGAGGCTTAAGGGACAGGGCAGAGGATGAGTACAACCAGGTGAGGAACAGAGGCCTAAGGGACAGGGCAGAGGATGAGGACAACCAGGTGAGGAATGGAGGCTTAAGGGACAGGGCAGAGGATGAGTACAACCAGGTGAGGAACGGAGGCCTAAGGCACAGGGCAGAGGATGAGTACAACCAGGTGAGGAACAGAGGCCTAAGGGACAGGGCAGAGGATGAGGACAACCAGGTGAGGAATGGAGGCCTAAGGCACAGGGCAGAGGATGAGGACAACCAGGTGAGGAATGGAGGCTTAAGGGACAGGGCAGAGGATGAGTACAACCAGGTGAGGAACGGAGGCCTAGGGGACAGGCGTGAGGAGGACAACCAGATGAGGAACGGAGGCTTAAGGGACAGGGCAGAGGATGAGGACAACCAGGTGAGGAATGGAGGCTTAAGGGACAGGGCAGAGGATGAGGACAACCAGGTGAGGAATGGAGGCTTAAGGGACAGGGCAGAGGATGAGGACAACCAGGTGAGGAATGGAGGCTTAAGGGACAGGGCAGAGGATGAGGACAACCAGGTGAGGAATGGAGGCTTAAGGGATAGGAGGGGAAGCCTTGGCTCACTATCTTATTAACACCGTTTTTTTCCTGTATCAAGCTGTTTGGGATTTTAATTAGTAATTTCTTTGAAACAACATTCTAGAATTCTAATTGTTTGGACACACCTACCCATTCAAGGGGTTTTCTTTAATTTATATATAAACTACAAAATAACACACATGCAATGATGTAGTAACCAGAAAAGTGTTAAGCAAATCAAAATATATTTTCTATTCTATTTCAAAGTAGCCACCCTTTGCCTTGATGACAGCTTTGCACACGCTTGGCATCTTCTCTACCAGCTTCACCTGGAATGCTTTTCCAACAGTCTTGAAGGAGTTCCCAAATATGGTGGCTGCTTCACTCTGCGGTCCAACTCATCCCAAACCATCTCAATTGTGTTGAGGTCAGGTGATTGTGGATGCTAGGACATCTGATGCAACACCATCGGTCTCCTTCTTGGTCAAATAGCCCTTACACAGCCTGGAGTTGTGTTTGGTCATTGTTGGGTCACCATTGTTGGGTCACTATGAATGATAGTCCCACTAAGCGCAAACCAGATGGGATGGCATATCGCTGCAGGATGCTGTGGTAGCCATGCAAGTTAAGTGTGACTTGAATTCTAAATAAATCACTGACAGTGTCACCAGAAAAGCACCCCACACCATCACACCTCCTCCTCCATGCTTCACGGTGGGAACCACACATGCAGAGATCATCTGTTCACCTACTCTGCATCTCACAAAGACATGACGGTTGTAACCAAAAATTTCAAATATGGACTCGACAGATTTCTACCTGTCTAATGTCCATTGCTCGTGTTTCTTGGCTCAAGCAATTCTCTTATTATTATTGGTGTCCTTTAGTAGTGGTTTCTTTGCAGAAATTTGACCATGAAGGCCTGATTTACTCAGTCTCCTCTGTTGATGTTGAGATGTGTCTGTTACTTGAACTCTGAAGCATTTATTTGGCCTGCACTTTCTGAGGCTGGTAACTCTAATGAACTTATCCTCTGCAGCAGAGGTAACTCTAATGAACTTATCCTCTGCAGCAGAGGTAACTCTAATGAACTTATCCTCTGCAGCAGAGGTAACTCTAATGAACTTATCCTCTGCAGCAGAGGTAACTCTAATGAACTTATCCTCTGCAGCAGAGGTAACTCTAATGAACTTATCCTCTGCAGCAGAGGTAACTCTAATGAACTTATCCTCTGCAGCAGAGGTAACTCTAATGAACTTATCCTCTGCAGCAGAGGTAACTCTCATGAACTTATCCTCTGCAGCAGAAGTAACTCTCATGAACTTATCCTCTGCATGTAACTCTCATGAACTTATCCTCTGCAGCAGAGGTAACTCTCATGAACTTATCCTCTGCAGCAGAGGTAACTCTCATGAACTTATCCTCTATCCTCATGAACTTAGCAGCAGAGGTAACTCTCATGAACTTATCCTCTGCAGCAGAGGTAACTCTCATGAACTTATCCTCTGCAGCAGAGGTAACTCTCATGAACTTATCCTCTGCAGCAGAGGTAACTCTCATGAACTTATCCTCTGCAGCAGAGGTAACTCTCATGAACTTATCCTCTGCAGCAGAGGTAACTCTCATGAACTTATCCTCTGCAGCAGAGGTAACTCTCATGAACTTATCCTCTGCAGCAGAGGTAACTCTCATGAACTTATCCTCTGCAGCAGAGGTAACTCTCATGAACTTATCCTCTGCAGCAGAGGTAACTCTCATGAACTTATCCTCTGCAGCAGAGGTACTTATCCTCTCTCATGAACTTATCCTCTGCAGCAGAGGTAACTCTCATGAACTTATCCTCTGCAGCAGAGGTAACTCTCATGAACTTATCCTCTGCAGCAGAGGTAACTCTCATGAACTTATCCTCTGCAGCAGAGGTAACTCTCATGAACTTATCCTCTGCAGCAGAGGTAACTCTCATGAACTTATCCTCTGCAGCAGAGGTAACTCTCATGAACTTATCCTCTGCAGCAGAGTAACTCTCATGAACTTATCCTCTGCAGCAGAGGTAACTCTCATGAACTTATCCTCTGCAGCAGAGGTAACTCTCATGAACTTATCCTCTGCAGCAGAGGTAACTCTCATGAACTTATCCTCTGCAGCAGAGGTAACTCTCATGAACTTATCCTCTGCAGCAGAGGTAACTCTCATGAACTTATCCTCTGCAGCAGAGGTAACTCTCATGAACTTATCCTCTGCAGCAGAGGTAACTCTCATGAACTTAACTCTGGGTCTTCGTTTCCTCTGGCGTTGAGAGCCAGTTTCATCATAGCGCTTGATGGTTATCGACTGCCCTTGAAAAACTTTAAAAGTTGTGGAAATTTTCCACATTGACTGACCTTCATGTCTTAAAATAATGATGGACTGTTGTTTCTCGATGCTTATTTTAGCTGTTCTTCTCATAATATGGACTTGGTCTTATACCAAATAGGGCTATCTTCTGTATACCACCCTTATCTTGTCACAACACAACAACTGATTGGCTCAAACCCATTAAGAAGGAAAGAAATTATTCCACCAATTAACTTTTCTCAAGGCACACCTGTTAATTGAAATGCATTCCAGGTGACTACCTCATGAAGCTGGTTGAGAGAATGCGAAGAGAGTGTATCAAGGCTACTTTGAAGAATCTCAAATGTAAAACATATTTTGATTTAACACTTTTTTTGGTTACTACATGATTCCATATGTGTTATTTCATTATTCTACAATGTAGAAAATAGTAAAAATGTAAGGGGAAAACCCTTGAAAGAGTAGGTGTGTCCACACTTTTGACTGGTACTGAGTATTAGACTTTTATGTTACTGCAAATAAAGGAACATTTTTCACTTTGTTTTCAAGACGATACAGAATTAAAAGAAAAGTATGAATATTCCTATACTTTTAACATTGTTTGTATATCATCGCATAGTCATTAATGAGTCATTCACAATGTAAATCAACAAATCTCTCAATGAACATAATAGAAATCCCAGGAACTTTTTCAGTCCCACTTGTTCATCAAAATCCCAAATCCTTAATCTGTGAATATTTATAGTTATGTTGTGCCCCAGTCTAAAACCTCCCCATCTGTCTGTCTCTGTCTTCAGGCACAGTGAGAGATCTAAAACATCATTGAGGGAACAACAACCTCCCCAAACACCACTCCATTGATCTAGACAGGATGTCAGACTGGAGAAGAAGAATCAGAATGAGAATCTGCCACACCGACCAAACCCTTCTATCAGGAATTAGCACGTAGAGTAATGCATGCTGTTATCAAACAGGATTTCACTGTGTGAACTCCTATTCAACATGTTTGTTACACCTTGCTGTGGGATGTCTGTTGGCAAGTCTATATGTCATTCTGTATAAAAACTTGAAGCTGTAATTTTTATGTAATGACTGATCCCCCCCCCCCGTCATGACTGCAAGGGTCAAATGTCTAAGGAATGGCTTCCTGTGCTTTCTCTCAATCTGTCTTGTTAAATACAGATCACCCTGTGTGCATCATAAATGGCAGTGCACTACATAGGGAATAGGGTGCCATTTTGTGCACTACATAGGGAATATTGTTCCATTAGGGATGCTACCTCTATCTGCATAAACTGTACATATTATATATGACCTTGGGAACACAGCACTGACCATAACCTGAAAACAACCTATTTTCACCATGACATGTTCCCCGGCCGTCATTGCCTTTTGTATGATTACAGATCACTTGCTAGTGTGCTTTCATTAGGGGTTTTGCATGAAGTTGCACTGTCCTGAGTCTGACTGGGTGTACTGTAGGTTGGTAGGTACCATGTTATCCCAGCTCTTTGTGGGTTTATCAGTGCTTCTCAACCTGCGGTCCCCGGGCCAGCACTGGTCCTTGGGGTGTTGCTGATTGGTCCCTCAGATAGTGAGTGGACACTGATTTAGTCAGTTCTCAAGTGTTAGATTAAAACTAAGTGGTCTTCAAAGGAGGAAGGACTATAGCTGGTCCTTGCCGGTCCCTGGTACACAAAAGGTTGAGAAACACTTGGTTACGATGACTGCTGGGATTTGTAGTCATGTATGTTGTCATGCCTCAGAATTCACATTGATTATATCCCAAATGGCACCCTATTCCCTATATGGTGCACTACTTTTGACCAGTGCCCATAGGGCTCTGGTGAAAAGTAGTGCACAATATAAGGAATAGGGTGCCATTTGTGGGACGTAACCATTGAGTCGCATAATGCTGCTACTATGTGCTCACTCTGCCGCGAGACACCCTTTTGCAAAAATATGAGGGTTGTTTGGTCGTAGGGAGCCTATGGGGGCTGTTGTTTATTTTAATCAGGGAAATGTCCCGTTGTTAGAATCGGATTAATTCTTCTCATAGTTAATATTTTATAGAAAAAAAACAAAGTGAGAGAAGCTACTAAATGTATTTTAAAGTGCATTTAAAACTCTACATGGTGTCTCGTCCCTCATCCACTAAACTAGTCACTCAGTAGTGACCGTATTTATTGACCACATGAAGCAAAGCGAGGGAGAGGAACTCAGGACATTAGTTTTAAATGAATATTATATTGTGATCTTTCGTTACAACATACTCACCTGTACATAGGTGACGACAGGAGGCCGACACAGAAAGGTTGTGCTCAGATAAGATTAGCTTTGATGGCTTAAAAGAAACGAGGACTGGAACATGTGACTTGGGAACTGTAGCGGTAGATGGAATGCAGTGGTGACTCTCAAATGGCACCCTATTCCTGACATAGTGCACTACTTTTGACCAGAGCAATCAGCCCAGTGGGGCAAGAATAGTGCACTATATAGCCAATGGGGCGCAATTTGGGTCACATATTCAAAATGTGTGGTTAACTAATAGTCAGTAGGCTAGGCCCTAATGGGCTCCAGACCTGCTTGTTTAGGGGTCAGTTGCTGTGTAATCATTAAAGAGTCTGGAGGGAGCAGACAGCAACCCTGCGTCTCAATAATCTGGCCTTTCTACTGCATTTAAAAGCATTGGATTGGTCTAAGCATGTGCTAGACTGCTATATTTCTTAAAATGGACATATTATTGGGACACACAGCAAGAAGGGTTAACCAGATGGCAGAAATGACAGATTATTGGGAGACTGGGCAAGAGAGATTGACCAGACAGCTGGAAGGACAGATCATTAGGAGACAGGGCAAGAGAGATTGACCAGACAGCTGTAAGGACAGATCATTAGGAGACAGGGCAAGAGGGGTTAACCAGACAGCTGGAAGGACAGATCATTAGGAGACAGGGCAAGAGGGGTTAACCAGACAGCTGGAAGGACAGATCATTAGGAGACAGGGCAAGAGGGGTTAACCAGACAGCTGTAAGGACAGATCATTAGGAGACAGGGCAAGAGGGATTGACCAGACAGCTGGAAGGACAGATCATTAGGAGACAGGGCAAGAGGGGTTAACCAGACAGCTGGAAGGACAGATCATTAGGAGACAGGGCAAGAGGGGTTAACCAGACAGCTGGAAGGACAGATCATTAGGAAGACAGGGCAAGAGAGATTGACCAGACAGCTGTAAGGACAGATCATTAGGAGACAGGGCAAGAGAGATTGACCAGACAGCTGTAAGGACAGATCATTAGGAGACAGGGCAAGAGGGGTTAACCAGACAGCTGGAAGGACAGATCATTAGGAGACAGGGCAAGAGGGGTTAACCAGACAGCTGTAAGGACAGATCATTAGGAGACAGGGCAAGAGGGGTTAACCAGACAGCTGGAAGGACAGATCATTAGGAGACAGGGCAAGAGGGGTTAACCAGACAGCTGGAAGGACAGATCATTAGGAGACAGGGCAAGAGGGATTGACCAGACAGCTGTAAGGACAGATCATTAGGAGACAGGGCAAGAGGGGTTAACCAGACAGCTGGAAGGACAGATCATTAGGAGACAGGGCAAGAGGGATTGACCAGACAGCTGTAAGGACAGATCATTAGGAGACAGGGCAAGAGGGGTTAACCAGACAGCTGGAAGGACAGATCATTAGGAGACAGGGCAAGAGGGGTTGACCAGACAGCTGGAAGGACAGATCATTAGGAGACAGGGCAAGAGGGGTTAACCAGACAGCTGGAAGGACAGATCATTAGGAGACAGGGCAAGAGGGTTAACCAGACAGCTGGAAGGACAGATCATTAGGAGACAGGGCAAGAGGGGTTAACCAGACAGCTGAAAAGACAGATCATTAGGAGACAAGGCAAGAGGGGTTAACCAGACAGCTGGAAGGACAGATCATTAGGAGACAAGGCAAGAGGGGTTAACCAGACAGCTGGAAGGACAGATCATTAGGAGACAGGGCAAGAAGGGTTAACCAGACAGCTGGAAGGACAGATCATTAGGAGACAGGGCAAGAGGGGTTAACCAGACAGCTGGAAGGACAGATCATTAGGAGACAGGGCAAGAGGGGTTAACCAGACAGCTGAAAAGACAGATCATTAGGAGACAAGGCAAGAGGGGTTAACCAGACAGCTGGAAGGACAGATCATTAGGAGACAAGGCAAGAGGGGTTAACCAGACAGCTGGAAGGACAGATCATTAGGAGACAAGGCAAGAGGGGTTAACCAGACAGCTGGAAGGACAGATCATTAGGAGACAGGGCAAGAGGGGTTAACCAGACAGCTGGAAGGACAGATCATTAGGAGACAGGGCAAGAGGGATTGACCAGACAGCTGTAAGGACAGATCATTAGGAGACAGGGCAAGAGGGGTTAACCAGACAGCTGGAAGGACAGATCATTAGGAGACAGGGCAAGAGGGGTTAACCAGACAGCTGGAAGGACAGATCATTAGGAGACAGGGCAAGAGGGATTGACCAGACAGCTGTAAGGACAGATCATTAGGAGACAGGGCAAGAGGGGTTAACCAGACAGCTGGAAGGACAGATCATTAGGAGACAGGGCAAGAGGGATTGACCAGACAGCTGTAAGGACAGATCATTAGGAGACAGGGCAAGAGGGGTTAACCAGACAGCTGGAAGGACAGATCATTAGGAGACAGGGCAAGAGGGGTTGACCAGACAGCTGGAAGGACAGATCATTAGGAGACAGGGCAAGAGGGGTTAACCAGACAGCTGGAAGGACAGATCATTAGGAGACAGGGCAAGAGGGGTTAACCAGACAGCTGGAAGGACAGATCATTAGGAGACAGGGCAAGAGGGGTTAACCAGACAGCTGAAAAGACAGATCATTAGGAGACAAGGCAAGAGGGGTTAACCAGACAGCTGGAAGGACAGATCATTAGGAGACAAGGCAAGAGGGGTTAACCAGACAGCTGGAAGGACAGATCATTAGGAGACAGGGCAAGAAGGGTTAACCAGACAGCTGGAAGGACAGATCATTAGGAGACAGGGCAAGAGGGGTTAACCAGACAGCTGGAAGGACAGATCATTAGGAGACAGGGCAAGAGGGGTTAACCAGACAGCTGAAAAGACAGATCATTAGGAGACAAGGCAAGAGGGGTTAACCAGACAGCTGGAAGGACAGATCATTAGGAGACAAGGCAAGAGGGGTTAACCAGACAGCTGGAAGGACAGATCATTAGGAGACAAGGCAAGAGGGGTTAACCAGACAGCTGGAAGGACAGATCATTAGGAGACAGGGCAAGAGGGGTTAACCAGACAGCTGAAAAGACAGATCATTAGGAGACAAGGCAAGAGGGGTTAACCAGACAGCTGGAAGGACAGATCATTAGGAGACAAGGCAAGAGGGGTTAACCAGACAGCTGGAAGGACAGATCATTAGGAGACAGGGCAAGAGGGGTTAACCAGACAGCTGGAAGGACAGATCATTAGGAGACAGGGCAAGAGGGGTTAACCAGACAGCTGGAAGGACAGATCATTAGGAGACAAGGCAAGAGGGGTTAACCAGACAGCTGGAAGGACAGATCATTAGGAGACAGGGCAAGAGGGGTTAACCAGACAGCTGGAAGGACAGATCATTAGGAGACAAGGCAAGAGGGGTTAACCAGACAGAAAGTCTGGTTTTGGTTTATAATATTGAATGATTTAGAGCAGAGAACAGATGTGGGGTGGACAAGAGCAGGAAACTGGCTCTGTTGAATCAGGAGGATATCAGATACAATAAAACACTCTTCTGATGGACAGACAGTTCTGTTGTTCTGGGTTTGCATTTATCTCTGAAATAAAGCACTGAAATGAATAACTAGATAACAAATGTTAGGTTTAGCAATGTGACACGATAAAGGGCCAGACGGAGAAGAGTGGGGTTTGGTTCACGTCATGATATTACATAATAATAACATGTTTACGCTAAATTGAAACACTGGTTAAGCAATGAACTGTACTGAAGTTGTACTTAAACATTTAACATTGAGATAATGTGCAAAGTACAGTCAGCTATCCTTTAAACGAAGTACAAGGCCTTATCAACCTACTACACTGTGTCCAGGAATAGAAGAACGAAGAAGTGGATTCTAACTATCCGTTGTTCTAAATGTGATGTTTTTATTTGGTTACTTATTTTACGTGATCTTATCATTCTGGGTGTTATTTTAGTTTGCTAGTGGAATTAAATCATTGATAGAGTAGAATAAAATAGAAGAAATCAAAACTATGAAATTATAAGTGTTAAACAAATCAGAATAGATTTTAATATTTGAGATTCTTCAAAATAGCCACCCCTTGCATTGATGACAGCTTGCACACGCTTGGCATTCTCTCAACCAGCTTCATGGTGTAGTCACCTGGAATGCATTTCAATTAACAGGTGTGCCTTGTTAAAAGATCATTTGTGGAATTTCTTTCCTTAATGCGTTTGAACCAATCAGTTGTGTTGTGACAAGGTAGGGGTGGTATACAGAATGTAGCCCTATTTGGTAAAAGACCAAGTCCATATTATGGCAAAAACAGCTTAAATAAGCAAAGAGAAAATGACAGTCCATCGTTACTTTAAGACATGAAGGTCAGTCAATGTGAAAGTTTCTTCAAGTTCAGTCGCAAAAACCATCAAGCACTATGATGAAACTGGCTCTCAGGTGAACCGCCACGGGAAAGACCCAGAGTTACCGCTGCTGCAGAGAATAAGTTTGTTAAAGTTAACTGCACTTCAGATTGCAGCCAAAATAAATGTTTCAAAGAGTTCAAGCAATAGACACATCTCAACATCAACTGTTCAGAGGAGACTGTGAATCAGGCCTTCATGTTCAAATTGCTGCAACAAAGAAACCACTACTAAAGGACAGCAATAATAAGAGACTTGCTTGGGTCAAGAAACATGAGCAATGGACATTAGACTGGTGGAAATCTGTCCTCTGGTCTGGTCCGAATTTAAGATTTTTGGTTGCAACCTCCGTGGCTTTGTGAGACTCAGAGTAGGTGAACAGATGATCTCTGCATGTGTGGTTCCCACCATGAAGCATGGAGGAGGTGTGGGGATGCTTTGCTGGTGACACTGTCAGTGATTTATTTAGAATTCAAGGCACACTTAACCAGCATGGCTACCACAGCATTCTGCAGTGATAAGCCATCCCATCTGGTTTGCGCTTAGTGGGACTATCATTTGTTTTTCAACAGGACAATGACCCAACACACCTCCAGGCTGTCTAAGGGCTATTCGACCAAGAAGGAGAGTGATGGTGCTGCATCAGATGACATAGCATCCACAAACACCTGTGTTATCACAGCTGTCATCAAGGCAAAGGGTGGCTACTTTGAAGAATCTCAAATATATTTTCATTCAACACTTTTTTGGTTACTACATGATTATATATGTGTTATTTTATAGATTTGATGACTTCACAATTATTCTACAATGTAGAAAATAATAAAAATGAAGAAAAACCCTTGAATGAGTAGGTGTCCAAGCCTTTGACTGGTACTGTATATTCAAGATCTAAGGAAAGTGCTGAGATAAAACCTTCTGAAAAGTCAGTTATTGTTTTCCCTCTTCACTCCGCTCACAGATAGGAATATTATGATTTGAGTTTGTGCCTACTGCCTAGATGTTCTGTATAAAGTGCTGAATAAAGTCAAAACCCATTCATGCAGATATAAGAACATCAATCAGCCTTTTAAGTAGGAGTTTTAGTCTCAGTCAGTTACCTTGTGGAAAAATAGGATTTATTTATTGTTGTTCAGGAGAAAAAGTTGAGTACTTTTGTTCAGCCTTTACATTTGTGCCAAAAATGCAGACTTTGTGTGTAATTATACAGATATAACTACATTCCATATGTTGTTGTTGTTGATGTCCATATTTTGCATGATAAAATCCCGGCCATATATTTACTTGGTCTTCCTTAAAATGTAGAACCCCCAACAGTTCTAGAACCAGTAACAGTTCTTGAGCTACAAACTGTTCTAGAGCTACCAACAGTTCTTGAGCTACAAACTGTTCTAGAGCTACACACAGTTCTAGAGCTACCAACAGTTCTAGAACGACAAATTGTTATTGAGCTACCAACAGTTCTAGACCTACAAATTATTCTAGAGCTACAAACTGTTCTAGAGCTACCAACTGTTCTAGAGCTACCAACAGTTCTAGAACTACAAACTGTTCTTGAGCTACCAACTGTTCTAGAGCTACAAATTGTTCTAGAGCTATCAAAAATTCTACAGCTACAAACTGTTCTAGAGCTACCAACAGTTCTAGAGCCATAAACAGTTATAGTTACAAACTGTTCTAGAGCTACAGTACCACTCGTTCAAGAACTCCCAACCATTCTAGAATGATTTCCTTCTAGCCAACAGAGTCAATAGAAAGGTACATGCTGCACATTATGATTGTTTTATTGTTTGCAGAGAGAAAATGACAAAAAAATGGCAAAATGACAAACCATAAGCTTCCCGAAATGTTATTTATCTTTCTATGTGTTATATACTGATATGCTTCTGGTATTCATTTGTTTCTCATGTTCATTTTAAAAACATGGTTTCATGTCACATGACCACTGTCTTTTGTAAATACAATGAATCAATTGTGAAATGTATTAAAATATTTTAAAACTTGATATGCTTTGATGTGATGCCTTTTTTCCCAACAGTATTTAGTCTGTTATCGTTTGAACTTCAGACAGTGCCTTTAGAACGTTTTCATACCCCTTGACTTATTCAACCTTTGGCGGAAATTTCAGCATTGAGTCGTCTTGGGTATGTCTGTATCAGCTTTGCACATCTGGATTTGGGGATATTCTCCCATTCTTACTTGCATATTTTCTCAAGTTAGAAGGAGCGGTTGTGAAAAGCAATCGTTTTTTAAACATTTTTTAAAATTTCACTTTTACTATACTAAGGAAGTAATTACAATATAGCAATTAGACACTGGAATGGTAGATGTGCAGAAGATGAATGTGCAAATAGAGATACCTGGTGTGCAAAGGAGCAAGATAAATAAATAAATACAGTATGGGGATGAGGTAGTTGGATGGGCTGTTTACAGATGGGCTATGTACAGGTGCAGTAATTTGTGAGCTGCTCTGACAATCTTCAAGTCTTTCCTAAGGTTTTCAGTGGGATTCAGGTCTGGGATTTGGCTGGGCCACTCAATGACTATCACATTCTTGTTCTGAAGCCATTCTAACGTTGCTTTGGCTGTATGTTTGGGGTCATTGTCCTGTTGGAATGTAAATCTTCCCACCAGTCTAAGGTCGTTTGAACTCTGAAGCAGGTTCTCATCATGGATTTGCCTGTATTTGTCACCATTCCTTGTTCCCTCTGTCCTTACCAGCCTCCCAGTCCCTGCTGCTGGAAAGCATCCCCATAGCATGATGCTGCCACCACCATGCTTCACAGTAGGGGTGGTGTTAGACAGGTGATGAGCTGTGCCTGGTTTTCTCCAGACATAACACTTTGCAAAGCGTTCAAGTTTTGTCTCATCAGACAACATAATCTTTTGCCTTCTGATCACAAAGTCTTTCATGTAAACTTTTTGCTAACTCTAGGCGTGCTGTTGTGCATTTTTTGCCGGAGTGGCTTCCGTCTGGCCACTCTCCTATGAAGCCCAGATTGGTGAAGTGCTGTAGAGACTGTTGTCCTTCTGGCAGGTTCTCCAATCTCAGCCAAGGAACTCTGTAGTTCTGTCAGAGTGGTCATTGGGTTCTGGGTCACCTCCCTGACCAAGGTCCTTCTTGTCCTGTGGTTCAGTTTGGTCGGATGGGCAGCTCTAAGCAGAGTCTGGGAAGTTCCATATTTTTTCCATCTCCCGAAGATGTGTTGTGCACTGTGCTCTTGGAAACTTTCAACACTAGAAATAGTTTTCTACCCTCCCCCAGATATATGCCTCATCACCATTCTATCTCAGAGATCTACAGACGGGTCCTTGGACTTCATTATATAGTTTCTGCTCTGACATGCACTGTCAACTGTACGACCTTATATAGACGGGTGTGTTTCTTTCTAAACATTTACATTACATTACCACCTTCCGGAGACACCTGAAACCCCACCTCTTTAAGGAATACCTAGGATAGGATAAGTATTCCCTCTCACCCCCCCCCCTTTAAGATTTAGATGCACTATTGTAAAGTGACTGTTCCACTGGATGTCATAAGGTGAACGCACCAATTTGTAAGTCGCTCTGGATAAGAGCGTCTGCTAAATGACTTAAATGTAAATGTTTCTAAAAACATGTCCAATTGGCCACAGGTGGATTCCAATCTAGTTGTAGTGACATCTCAAGGAGGATCAAAGGACTACGAAAAAGTAGACACTCAACACTGTAAGTTGTTCTAGATAAGAGTGTCTGCTAAATTAATCAGATGTCAATTAAATAGGATGCACCTGAGCTCAATTTGGAGTGTCATAGTAAAGGGCTGTGAATATTTATGTAGATGAAGTACTGATGTGCTTTCTGAAGGCACTGTGTGTACTGTCCTGTTGAATATGGCCTTGAAAGAAATGTGACTGTCATAACTTTACAGTTTAGGGGCACCCGAGTGGCGCAGCGGTCTACGGCACTGCATCTCAGTGCTAGAGTTATCACTTCAGACCCTGGTTCGATTCCAGGCTCTATCACAACCGGCCGTGATTCGGAGTCCCACAGGGTGGCGCACAATTTGCCCAGCATCGGTTAGGGTTTTGTCAGGGTAGGCCGTCATTGTAAATAAGAATTTGTGTTAAATTTTTTACAAATTATATACATATATATATAAAATAACCACTGAGTGGTTATTTTTTCTGGGAAACAACTCCCTGCTATCGGGTAAGATTGCCATTGGCCCGCAGGGAGTCATATATCCTCCAATCATAAATAATATCTCCTGATGTTTGCATAACTGTAATCATAACTATGACCCTGTGTTTTAGACTATCATGTCGCATGACCTAGATTTTAACCTCTATTTTTAGCCTTTTCCAGAAATGAGAATTACACCAAAAATGTAAGCAATTGTCTGTGTATGGTGCTGGATCATCTGCCATAAAAAGAAAAGGGGACATTTTTTATGAATAATATTTATATAAAGGTTAAAATCCAGGTCATGTCAAATGATTGTCCAAAACACAGGGCCCTAATCATACCAGGCAATTAATATGTCTGTGTGCTTGTGTATGTGCATTGTCCTTCCACCCATCTGTCTGTGTGAGGGTCAGTGAGAGCAGCCCCAGACACAGCTCCTGCTCTCCTCTCCTTCTGCTCTCCCTCTTTCTCTCTCTCTCTCTCTCTCTCTCTCTCTCTCTCTCTCTCTCTCTCTCTCTCTCTCTCTCTCTCTCTCTCTCTCTCTCTCTCTCTCTCTCCCTCCCTCTCTCTTCCTCTTTGTTGGGTTGTGTCATCATGCTTCTGTCCTTGAATGAACCTGACCACGCGAGAGGGACATAGATTCAGTCTACTCTACAGACAAGAGAGGGACAGAGCGATTCAGTCTACTCTACAGACAAGAGAGGGACTGAGAGATTCAGTCTACTCTACAGACAAGAGAGGGACAGAGCGATTCAGTCTACTCTACAGACAAGAGAGGGACAGAGAGATTCAGTCTACTCTACAGACAAGAGAGGTACTGAGAGATTCAGTCTACTCTACAGACAAGAGAGGGACTGAGAGATTCAGTCTATTCTACAGACAATGGAGGGACTGAGATTCAGTCTACTCTACAGACAAGAGAGGGACAGAGAGATTCAGTCTACTCTACAGACAAGAGAAAGACCTGGCTCTCAAGAGAAAACAGGCTATGTGCACACTGCCCACACAATGAGGTGGAAACTGAGCTGCACTTCCTAACCTCCTGCCAAATGTATGACCATATTAGAGACACATATTCCCCTCAGATTACACAGATCCACAAAAAATTCCAAAAACAAATCCAATTTTGATAAACTCCTATATCTACTGGGTGAAATACCTTGCTGTGTGCAAACACAGCAGCAAGGTGTGTGTCCTGTTGCCACAAGAAAAGGACAACCATTGAAGAAAAAACAGCATTGTAAATACAACCCTTATTTATGTTTATTTATTTTCCCTTTTGTATTTTAACTATTTGCACGTCGTTACAACACCGTATATATACATAATATGACATTTGACCAGAGAGAGACAGAAAGATTCAGTCTACAGACGAGAGAGAGACAGAGAGTCAGTATACTCTCTGTCTCTACAGACGTGTGGTGTCATGTGATGTGAAGAGCTCCTGGCTCCAGCCATGCTTCAAGCTCACTGAACCACATCAGCCTGCCCCCCTCTCTCTGGATCTCTCTCTCTTTTCCTCCCTCCCTCCCTCCCACTCGCTGCCTCTCCCCGTCCCCTCTCTCCACCCCCTCTTCCCTCACTCTCCCTTTCTCTCACTCTTCCTGCCTCTTTTTCTCACTCCCCTCTCTTTCTCTGTCTCTCTCTCTGCCCCCCTCTCACTTCTCTCTCTCACCCCTCCCTCCCTCGATCTCTCTCTCCCTCCCCCTCCTTCTCTCGCTCTCCCTCCCTCCCCTTTCTCCCTCCCTGTCTCCCCTCCCTCTCCTTCCCTGTCTCCCTTCCCCTCTCTCCGCCTCCTCTCCTTCACTCTCCCTCTCTCCCCCTCCCCCCTCCCATCCCTCCTCCCCCTTAAATATCTGTAGCCTGTCTGATCCCCAGGGTTTTGTTCTGTTTGTGCTTGTAAGAGCCTCTAGAGCCTCTGGCACTATACTCCTGACAATGACATACTCTGAAGCAGCAGGCAGGACGTACACGAAATATACAAAAGTATGTGGACTCCCCTTCAAATGAGTGGATTCGGCTATTTCAGCCACACCCGTTGCTGACAGGTGTATAAAATCTAGCACACAGCCATGCAATCTCCATAGACAAACATTGGCAGTAGAATGGCCTTACTGAAGAGCTCAGTGACTTTCAACATGGAACCGTTATAGGATACCACCTTTCCAACAAGTCAGTTTGTCAAATTTCTGCCCTGCTAGAGCTTTCCAGGTGAACTGTAAGTGTTGTTATTGTGACGTGGAAACGTTGAGTGCTGAAGCATCGGTTGCAACACTCACTACTGAGTTCCAAACTGCCTCTGGAAGCAACGCCAGCAATATAACTGTTTGTAGGGAGCTTCATGAAATGGGTTTCCATGGCCGAGTAGCCGCACACAAGCCTAACATGCTGATCACACCACTTGCACATGTGCCAACACACGCGTGTTGATTTTGTCCATCCGTACCAGACTCCATCAGGACACGCAGGTTTAAATATCAAAATGAACTCTGAACCAACTTTATTAATTTGGGGACAGGTTGAAAAGCATTAAATATTTATGATAATATAGCTAGCTTGCTTGCTGTTGCTAGCTAATTTGTCCTGGGATACAAACATTGGGTTGTTATTTTACCTGAAATGCACAAGGTCCTCTACTCTGACAATGAATCCACAGATAAAAGTGTAAACCAAGTTTGTTTCACGTAACCTCTCCTCCTTCAGGCTTCTTCTTCTTCTTTGGACTTTATATGGCAACCAACTTTAAGGTGCATTACCACCACCAACTGGACTGGAGTGTGGACCTCAGTTCATCTTTCAATCACCACGTGGGTATATGCTTCTAAAAACTAATGAGGAGATGGGAGAGGCGGACTTGCAGTGTGTCAAGCGTCACAAATACAACCAAGTTCTATTTTAGCGCCTGGCTAGGCAGACGCGCGCGTGCAGTGTGGGTGAAATGGTTGAATTTCATGTATGTGTACATTTATTTTGCGATGCTTGCGCAAGTGACGCGGGCAGTGTGGTCAGCATGTTAGATCACCATGCTCAATGCCAAGCGTCAGCTGGAGTGGTGTAAAGCTCGCTGCCATTGGACTCTGGAGCAATGGAAATGCGTTTTCTGGAGTTATGAATCACGCTTCATCATCTGGCAGTCCAATGGACAAATCTGGGTTTGGCGGATGCCAGGAGAACGCTACCTGCCCGAATGCATTGTGCCAACTGTAACGTTTGGTGGAGGAGGAATAATGGTATGGGCTGGTTTTTATGGTTCGGGCCCCTTAGTTCCAGTGAAGGGAAATCTTAACGCTACAGCATACGATGACATCCTATATCATTCTGTGATTCCAACTTTGTGGCAACAGTTTGGGGAAGGCCTTTTCTTGTTTCAGCATGACAATGCCCCCGTGCAAAAGTGAGGTTCATCCAAAAATGGTTTGTTGAGATCGGTGGGGAAGAAATTGACTGGCATGTACAGAGCCCTGACCTCAACCCCATCAAACACCTTTGGGATGAATTGGAACGCCGACTACGAGCCAGGCCTAAATGCTCTTGTGGCTGAATGGAAGCAAGTCCCCACAGCAGTGTTCCAACATCTAGTGGAAAGCCTTCCCAGAATATTCATTATTATGTAATCACTATAAACACAATGCAGACTGCAGGCTTATTTATTAGCTATTGGGTTTGATTCATTCTTAGTAATATTGTTTTATTTCTCTCTTATATGTTTATTTTCATGTTTATGGCCAGAGGTTTGACCCTTGACCTAGGGCCACCAGTGTGAAATAGACCTGCAGCCTATATGCCTGTCTGGTGCCTACTTGTAGGCCTATTGCCAGCTATGTGGTCTGATGTATGCTATTTTCAACACTCTGAACCTTTTTGGCTATTTGAATATTTGACACAGAAAAGGACAATTATTTAGGTTTAACCGGATTTTGAAATAGTAATTAAATATATTGTGTATAGATTCTAGCATAATGGCAATGAAGCAGCAGCCGTTACAGCACTACCTTTAGGACCTAGTGGAGACACTATCGGTCCGCTGGCCCCTGCAGTGTGAGCCGAGCATCTGGCGGAGTGCTGGCCGGCTGGTGTGGTGGAGGACGGGGAGAGAAGAAGAAGGAGGATCCGGGAGCAAGCGACAACAAAAAGGGTCTGGCCTGGGACTTGGCAAAACGGGTAATGAACACCGTGATTCACTCGTTTAAAAACCATAGCCCGTTATTACCAAACCCTCTGTAGGGCTAACCTTTATCGGAACACACAGTCAGTGAGATCCCTTAGAACGGAAGGAAGACTGGCTGCATTCGATCGTGGTGGTGGGGGGAAACCGTATTCCTTTTTGTGCTTTTGCAGATATGCGATGACTGACTTGTGATTAGACATTGCGATACTCAGTTGAACTTGGTGACCGCGTATTTGTACATACCGAAAGGCGATTGTTTCTACAGAATACACGCCCGTCTGAAAATAACGGGGTTTTCTCCATCAAATGGTTGTGGCCTATAAACGCGGTACAGTCCCACCGGGTTAGATGCTGATTTCCCCTTCAAATACGTGTACAATTTGGTAATTTAAGCCTGCAACAGTGACAAATGCAGTGGACCGCCAGCCATGTGTTCATAGATAAAGTCGTTAATTCAATCAAAATTGTTATAATGCATAATATTTGTGATTTTTGCTGACAATGGAACAGTAGGTGACATTGTATTCACACACAAAAATATATATATACATTTAAAAAGTAACACGTTTTGTAGCTGCAATATCATTTCCCGCAACATTGTTTTCTTCCCACGAACAAATGGAAACATGCATTTACACTTGAACGACAGTGATATGCTACATTTACCAATATGTTTAGATTGATTTGAACTATCATTCAAGTGTCCCCAATGACGCATTAATGCAACATTTGTATCAATGTGTCAGAAAGTCTGTCTGTGCGCGTGGGTGAACGTGTGGCTCGAGCACTTTACCTCCGGCAGTTATCGGTAGACGGTAGTGTAGTAATAATAATAATAATAATATATGCCATTTAGCAGACGCTTTTATCCAAAGCGACTTACAGTCATGTGTGCATACATTCTACGTATGGGTGGTCCCGGGGATCGAACCCACTACCCTGGCGTTAACTAGTGAAAATGGGGGCAAAAACAAAAAACACCAAGGACGTTTAGCCTATATCAAGACTAGGCCTATATTACAAACCTTCTGGAATAATCGATGAAAAGTATAACATTGACCATCAACATTGATACTGTATTTATAAGTGCACATGGCTAGCTATGGATCTCGATAGGCAGAGAGGTAGTAGGCTAGGCCTTGCATGGAGCCAGCAGTCTGTGCAAAGGAGTGTCTCGTTTGACCACAGGTGTTGGGCTATAATGAAAATCTAATCTGCATATAGATTATTATATGCATAATGCATATATACCGGTAATAGTTTACGCCATATAGCCCTACAGTTCTACACGTGTGGTATATTGTGTGAGAGAAACGGGAGAAACCAGAGAGAACTGACACTTATTTAAGCATGCTTAAAATGTTTTTCTAACTAGTAAAGGCACAACTGGAGTAGACATGCCATTGACAATTTGAGCTAGTAGGCCCTGCTTTTGCCTGATTAGATCACTGCAGGCATAGTAGGGAGACTGAGATTCATTGAATCCAATCTGTAGGTATATAGGCTAGAATCATGTTCAACTTAACACAAAATGAAGGAATAATCACAATGTAATAATAAATATACTATTATAATAATAAATAGTTGCATTTACAGTTTTTCAGCGTGCATGATTACATTTGTTGTTCTTCATTTTGCAGGATCATCGAAGGTTCATTGAAGGATCGTCATTTTTTTTTTGTTCCTTTGATTTTATTTCCCATATTTTGAAGCTTCTTCTGTTTTCCATTGAGAATATCATCCGTAGGATTTGCACTCTTGGCGATGCCGTCCAACACTGTTGCCACCAACAACACCACTGCATTCCAAAGCTTAGACTACACCTGCGATGCACCTGGGAACAGAATGGTGAGAAACAAACTGCTATGTAAAGCCAAACTACTGTCATTAAAACACTGTAACATTTTGTTACTGTGTCAATACGTTTATAACAGTGTGTTTTACAATGTTATTATAACATGTTATACCCATATTGATCAGAGATCTTATCATTGAGTTATTTTGCATTATTTATCTGAACCACTGTGTAATTGATTACCATTTCCATCATTTCCATACGAAAATAAACATAAAGCAGGTTGATCCACCAGATGTTTCCATTGTATGTAAGGATTCATATGAATCTATACTCTGTACAGTTATACTATAAACATCATAACATGTCATGCTGGGCTACTGTAAGTTAGACACCCATTACCCACATTAACAACAGTAACAACTGCTGCCGTGAAAGGGGCTTTATAAATACATTTGATCAATTGCATTACATTATTGATAACAATATGATTGTGTTTTCTCTCATTGTGCCTGTTAGAATGGTGACAGTGTTTTCTTACTGTTACGTGGGGCGTTGGCTGTTATATCTAATGCTGTGCCAGCCAGCCAGTTGCTGCTGAAACTGCTCTCCCTATGTGTTATACTGGGACATTTATCCTCCTCTCTTTCTCTTCCTCTCTTCTCTCTCCTCTACTGTGCTCTCCCATCACACTGCCCGCCCAATGTAGTCCTGTTGCTAAGCAACAACCATTGCCTTAAATAAACCGACCGCCGACGGAAATTGTGCCAGAGATATCGAATAGTGCCAGAGTGTGTTATAGGGTTCACACAAAAGGCAATAACAAAATAGTCTTTGTATTTTATGCCATCTATTGTTTCCATGTCTATTTGTCATGTCTTATAAATGGTATGTTGTGTTTCATTGAAAATGTGGAGGATTTTGACAATACAATAGAAGGCGACATGTCCATGGGCTGGACTGACGGTGTCTCCAAATGGAGCATGATTTAGGGCCGCATATAAAACATTCCGTATTCTAGAATTCTGCCCTTGCGGTTACCTCGTTTCCACACTCCTTTGGTGACATGGGGGTTAGTGAGCTTGAAGCATGGCTGGAGCCAGGAGCTCTTCACATCACATGACACCACACGTCTGTAGAGACAGAGAGTAGACTGACTCTCTGTCTCTCTCGTCTGTAGACTGAATCTCTCGGTCTCTCTCTGGTCATCCTGTATAGAGTAGCACTCAGAGAGGCCACGCAGTACCAATATGCCTGTGGTGGAGCCAGGCTAAACCAGGCACTAGTAGTTTGTCCCAAATGGCACTCTATTCTCTATATACCGTAGTGCACTACTGTTGACCAAGACCCATAGGGTTCTTTGCACTTTGTAGGGAATAGGGTGCCATTTGGAACGTAGCTCTAGAAAGCAGAAGGGAAATCACTACTGGAGAAATAAACAACAGATAATGAAAATGAACAGTCAGATTAATTTTATATAAGGAGGAGATTAGATTTGGAAGATTATGTGAATGATTTTAGCTCAGTGGATCCACGTACTAGATACTACTGTAGATTTACTACCAATAATGTGCCTGCATAATATGACTGCTTATAAGACTGCCTTTAAAAAGTCCAGACTGTTTGTCATCAGCAGCTCCCAGTAGCTCCCTCCTCGTGATGCTTATAGCTGGTTGCTAAGCAGGATTTGATCTGCCTCAATTAATTGTTCAAGCTTGTCTCCCTTCATAGCCCCACAACAGACTCAGTAAGACACTCAGTCAGTACATGTTATTCAGTCGTTATTGAACCCCGGTGGCCTGTATTCACAAAATAGTCTTAGTTGGAGTGCTGATCGAGGATCAGGTCCTCCAGGTCCATATCACCTTCTTCATTATCATCTAAAAGGCTAAACAGATTCTAAGTCAGCAGTCTGAGACATTTTATAGAAGCAACTACATTAGTATTATCATATGTTCCATCAACCCCAGGGGTGATGCATCGAGGTGGACAGAAAACCCCAGGGGTGCTGCATCGAGGTGGACAGAAAACCCCAGGGGTGCTGCATCGAGGTAGACAAAACCCCAGGGGTGCTGCATCGAGGTAGACAAAACCCCAGGGGTGCTGCATCGAGGTAGACAAAACCCCAGGGGTGCTGCATCGAGGTGGACAGAAAACCCCAGGGGTGCTGCATCGAGGTGGACAGAAAACCCCAGGGGTGCTGCATCGAGGTGGACAGAAAACCCCAGGGGTGCTGCATCGAGGTAGACAAAACCCCAGGGGTGCTGCATCGAGGTAGACAAAACCCCAGGGGTGCTGCATCGAGGTAGACAAAACCCCAGGGGTGATGCATCGAGGTGGACAGAAAACCCCAGGGGTGCTGCATCGAGGTAGACAAAACTCCAGGGGTGCTGCATCGAGGTAGACAAAACACCAGGGGTGCTGCATCGAGGTAGACAGAAAACCCCAGGGGTGCTGCATCGAGGTAGACAAAACCCCAGGGGTGCTGCATCGAGGTAGACAAAACCCCAGGGGTGCTGCATCGAGGTGGACAGAAAACCCCAGGGGTGCTGCATCGAGGTAGACAAAACCCCAGGGGTGCTGCATCGAGGTAGACAAAACACCAGGGGTGCTGCATCGAGGTAGACAGAAAACCCCAGGGGTGCTGCATCGAGGTAGACAAAACCCCAGGGGTGCTGCATTGAGGTAGACAGAAAACCCCAGGGGTGCTGCATCGAGGTAGACAAAACCCCAGGGTGCTGCATCGAGGTAGACAAAACCCCAGGGGTGCTGCATCGAGGTAGACAGAAAACCCCAGGGGTGCTGCATCGAGGTAGACAGAAAACCCCAGGGGTGCTGCATCGAGGTGGACAGAAAACCCCAGGGGTCCTGCATCGGGGTAGACAGAAAACCCCAGGGGTGCTGCATCGAGGTAGACAGAAAACCCCAGGGGTGCTGCATCGGGGTAGACAGAAAATCCCAGGGGTGCTGCATCGAGGTGGACAGAAAACCCCAGGGGTGGTGCATCGGGGTAGACAGAAAACCCCAGGGGTGCTGCATCGGGGTAGACAGAAAACCCCAGGGGTGTTGCATCGAGGTGGACAGAAAACCCCAGGGGTGCTGCATCGGGGTAGACAGAAAACCTCAGGGGTGCTGCATCGGGGTAGACAGAAAACCCCAGGGGTGGTGCATCGGGGTAGACAGAAAACCCCAGGGGTGCTGCATCGGGGTAGACAAAACCCCAGGGGTGCTGCATCGACGTAGACAAAACACCAGGGGTGCTGCATCGAGGTAGACAGAAAACCCCAGGGGTGCTGCATCGAGGTAGACAAAACCCCAGGGGTGCTGCATTGAGGTAGACAGAAAACCCCAGGGGTGCTGCATCGAGGTAGACAAAACCCCAGGGTGCTGCATCGAGGTAGACAAAACCCCAGGGGTGCTGCATCGAGGTAGACAGAAAACCCCAGGGGTGCTGCATCGAGGTAGACAGAAAACCCCAGGGGTGCTGCATCGAGGTGGACAGAAAACCCCAGGGGTGCTGCATCGAGGAGGACAGAAAACCCCAGGGGTGCTGCATCGAGGTAGACAGAAAACCCCAGGGGTGCTGCATCGGGGTAGACAGAAAACCCCAGGGGTGCTGCATCGAGGTAGACAGAAAACCCCAGGGGTGCTGCATCGGGGTAGACAGAAAACCCCAGGGGTGCTGCATCGAGGTGGACAGAAAACCCCAGGGGTGGTGCATCGGGGTAGACAGAAAACCCCAGGGGTGCTGCATCGAGGTAGACAGAAAACCCCAGGGGTGCTGCATCGAGGTGGACAGAAAACCCCAGGGGTGCTGCATCGGGGTGGACACAGTTTTATTAATCAAAGGCAATGTGCTGGATGGGGTCTAAACACACACACACACACACACACACACACACACACACACACACACACACACACACACACACACACACACACACACACACACACACACACACACACACACACACACACACACACACACACAGTGTCTTTGTAACAGTGTCATTAGGGAATGTGTCTGGGTGAAGTCAGGCTCTGTACTGTCCTGCTCTCAAAGAGACATTCACATCCCATGTGTCCTATTGTCTTCATCCTAAAGAGGAATAGGATGGAGACCTATTGAGAGACCTTAAACTGCTCAACAGTTGGAATGGATAAATACTGTATACTGTTAAACTACAAATAGAATCACATTACACATTCAAACTGCCTGTCAATCCTATGGGTGATGCTTACTATGCATTTCCTGTAAACTTGCGATTCTAAACTGTTCATGTGAGGTTGTGAAAACTTGGAATGTTTATAGTAGAGCTATACAGGGAATTCAGGGTACAATTTTAGGGTCAAAGTTGTGGGGACTGATTACATTTACATTTACATTTAAGTCATTTAGCAGACGCTCTTATCCAGAGCGACTTACAAATTGGTGCATTCACCTTATGACATCCAGTGGGACAGT
Source organism: Oncorhynchus gorbuscha (assembly GCF_021184085.1). Lineage (NCBI taxonomy): Eukaryota > Metazoa > Chordata > Actinopteri > Salmoniformes > Salmonidae > Oncorhynchus > Oncorhynchus gorbuscha. The sequence goes on from NC_060182.1 coordinate 88,304,184, forward strand.
CACTTAACAATAGTGCATCTAAAACTTAGGGGGGTGGGGTGAGAGGGATTACTTAACCTATCCTAGGTATTCCTTAAAGAGGTGGGGTTTCAGGTGTCTCCGGAAGGTGGTGATTGACTCCGCTGTCCTGGCGTCGTGAGGGAGTTTGTTCCACCATTGGGGGGCCAGGGCAGCGAACAGTTTTGACTGGGCTGAGCGGGAGCTGTACTTCCTCAGTGGTAGGGAGGCGAGCAGGCCAGAGGTGGATGAACGCAGTGCCCTTGTTTGGGTGTAGGGCCTGATCAGAGCCTGGAGGTACTGAGGTGCCGTTCCCCTCACAGCTCCGTAGGCAAGCACCATGGTCTTGTAGCGGATGCGAGCTTCAACTGGAAGCCAGTGGAGTGAACGGAGGAGCGGGGTGACGTGAGAGAACTTGGGAAGGTTGAACACCAGACGGGCTGCGGCGTTCTGGATGAGTTGAAGGGGTTTAATGGCACAGGCAGGGAGCCCAGCCAACAGCGAGTTGCAGTAATCCAGAAGCGAGTTGCAGTAATCCAGACTGATGTCACATTTTGAATATGGTTGGTTTATGAATTTGTGATTCTACCTGATTCTTCATATGAGATTGATAATATTGTGTTGTGTGATTGTTTGATAGAGGGAGAGCACGATACTGGACAAAGAGCTGGCACCAGAAGAGAAATCCTCTAAAAGCAACACCAGCTGTAAAGAGGGCCGGCCTGCTGGGAGAAAACACAAGCAGATCGCTGTAAGTAGATCATTTGTAATAATATCTTCATTGGACTTTTTCACAACCATCAATAAACAAACAAACAGTGTCAGAAACAGTGTCATGCAGAACTGAAGGCTATACACACATTGTAGGTTTATTGTAAGAATAGCAGAATATACCATTTGTGGGAAACACTGTCGGAGGCTGTGTGACTCACAAAGTTGTCATTGGAAATTGTTCTCTTGCGAGTTTCATCATCCAATTATTTAAATTCTACAGGAGTGAAAGTTTCACCGAGGCGATACGTTGGCACATGATAATTATTAGAATATGGCTATTATTAGTTAATTATTGCATTTTATCCATGCTGGCTTGAGACATGAACCAGATAGGTGAAGGGCATATAGGCTGTCGTCAATTTATGAATTAGCTATTTTTCTAAATGGGTAATGGAAGCACTTCAACCAGTTCATCTCACTGAAACTGACCAATTAGCTAGTGGAGTTCATCTCACTGAAACTGACTAATTAGCCAGGGGAGTTCATCTCACTGAAACTGAATAATTATCCAGGGGAGTTCATCTCACTGAAACTAACCAATTAGCCAGAGGAGTTCATCTCACTGAAACTGACTAATTATCCAGGGGAGTTCATCTCACTGAAACTAACCAATTAGCCAGAGGAGTTCATCTCACTGAAACTGACCAATTAGCCAGGGGAGTTCATCTCACTGAAACTGACCAATTAGCCAGAGGAGGGGCCTCCCGGGTGGTGCAGTGGTCTAAGGCTGTGCCACCAGAGATTCTGGGTTCGAGCCCAGGCTCTGTCGCAGCCGCCCGTAAGGCCCATGTGGCGGCGCACAATTGGCCCAGTGTCGTCTGAGTTAGGGAGGGTTTGGCCGGCAGGGATGTCCTTGTCTCATCGCGCAGTAGCGACTCCTGTGGCGGGCCGGGCGCAGTGCACGCTGAGCAGGTCGCCAGGTGTACAGTGTTTCCTCCGACACATTGGTGCGGCTGGCCTCCGGTTTGGATGTGCGTTGTGCCAAGAAGCAGTGCGGCTAGGTTGGGTTGTGTTTCGGAGGATGCATGGCTGTTACGCTCATTGGATGAATTAGACCAAGGTGCAGCGTGGTAGGCGAACATCTTACTTTATTTAAAATGAAGACCGAAAACAACAAAATACAAAATGAACATAAAGTTCTGCAGGCTACACAACACCAATACAAAATCAAGATCCCACAAATAAAGGAGGAAAAAAGGCTTCCTAAGTATGATCCCCAATCAGAGACAACGATAGACAGCTGCCTCTGATTGGGAACCATACCAGGCCAAACAAAGAAATAGGAAAGCTAGAATGCCCACCCAAATCACACCCCGACCTAACCAAATAGAGAAATTAAAAGGCTCTCTAAGGTCAGGGCGTGACAATGGCTCTTGACCTTTGCCTTTCCCGAGTCTGTATGGGAGTTGCAGCAATGAAACAAGACTGTAACTACTACCAAAAATATAAAAAATTGTCAGGGGAGTTAATCTCACTGAAACTGACCAATTAGCCAGGGGAGTTCATATCACTGAAACTGACCAATTAGCCAGGGGAGTTCATCTCACTGAAACTGACCAATTAGCCAGGGGAGTTCATCTCACTGAAACTGACCAATTAGCCAGGGGAGTTCATCTCGCTGAAACTGACCAATTAGCCAGGGGAGTTCATCTGACTGAAACTGACCAATTAGCCAGGGGAGTTCATCTCACTGAAACTGACCAATTAGCCAGGGGAGTTCATCTCACTGAAACTGACTAATTAGCTACGGGTAATTCAGGTGATCAATAAAAAAAATAATGGAATATCTCATAGGCGTACAGAGGCCCATTATCAGTAACCATCACTTCTGTGTTCCAATGGCACGTTGTATTAGCTAACCCAAGTTGATAATTTTAAAAGGCTAATTGATCATTATAAAACCCTTTTGCAATCATGTTAGCACAGCTGAAAACTGTTGTCCTGATTAAAGAAGCAATAAAACTGGCCATCTTTAGACTAGTTGAGTATCGGGAGCATCAGCATTTATTGGTTCGATTACAGGCTCAAAATTGCCAGAAATGAAGACCTTTCTTCTGAAACTCGTCAGTCTATTATTTTTCTGAGAAATTAAGGCTATTACATGCGAGAAATTGCCAAGAAACTGAAGATCTCGTACAACGCTGGCTACTACTCCCTTCACAGAACAGCGCAAACTGGCTCCAACTAGAATAGAAAGAGGAGTGGGAGAGGACAAGTACAGTGTCTAGTTTGAGAAACAGACACCTAACGAGTCCTCAAATGGCAGCTTCGTTAAATAGTACTGTCTCTCATTATCTCTCTCACTCTGTCTCCACTCTTTGTCTCTCTCTCTCTCTCTCTCTCTCTCTCTCTCTCTCTCTCTCTCTCTCTCTCTCTCTCTCTCTCTCTCTCTCTCTCTCTCTCTCTCTCTGTCTTTCTTCTTCTCACAATGTTTTGGTTAAATGCTATCCTTTTTTTCTTATGTCAGTGAGAAATCAGTGGAGTTTGCTTTCAGATCTCTTCTCTGAAAATAGCTTGACAAATGTGTATTTTTATTTATTTTACCTTTATTTAACCAGGTGGCAAGTTGAGAACAAGTTCTCATTTACAACTGCGACCTGGCCAAGATAAAGTAAAGCAGTGTGACACAAACAACAACACAAAGTTACACATGGAATCAACAAACATACAGTCAATAACACAATAGAAAAATCTATATACAGTGTGTGCAAATGAGGTAAGATAAGTCAATAAATAGTTCTTAGTGGCAAATAATTACAGTTGAGCAATTAAACACTGGAGTGATAGATGTGCAGAAAATGAATGTGCAAGTAGAGATGCTGGGGTGCAAAGGAGCAAAAAAATAAATAACAGAATTGGGATGAGGTAGTTGGATGGGCTGTTTACAGATGGGCTATGTACAGGTGCAGTGATCTGTGAGCTGTGCTGACAGCTGGTGCTTACAGTTAGAGAGGGAGATATGAGTCTCCAGCTTCAGTGATTTTTGCAATTCGTTCCAGTCATTGGCAGCAGAGAACTGGAAGGAAAGGCGGCCAAAGGAGGAATTGACTTTGGGGGTGACTAGTGAAATATACCTGCTGGAGCGCGTGCTATGGGTGAGTGCTGCTATGGTGACCAGTGAGCTGAGTGAGCTGAGATAAGGCAGGGCTTTACCTAGCAAAGACTTATAGATGACCTGGACTTAGGTCTGACTTAGGTCAGGTCGAGAGCATCCTGGCGGGCTGTATCACCGCCTGGTACGGCAACTGCTCCGCCCTCAACCGTAAGGCTCTCCAGAGGGTAGTGAGGACTGCACAACGCATCACCGGGGGCAAACTACCTGCCCTCCAGGACACCTACACCACCCGATGTTACAGGAAGGCCATAAAGATCATCAAGGACATCAACCACCCGAACCACTGCCTGTTCACCCCGCTATCATCCAGAAGGCGAGGTCAGTACAGGTGCATCAAAGCTGGGACCGAGAGACTGAAAAACAGCTTCTATCTCAAGGCCATCAGACTGTTAAACAGCCACCACTAACATTGAGTGGCTGCTGCCAACACACTGTCATTGACACTGACCCAACTCCAGCCACTTTAATAATGGGAATTGATGGGAAATGATGTAAATATATCACTAGCCACTTTAAACAATGCTACCTTATATAATGTTACTTACCCTACATTATTCATCTCATATGCATATGTATATACTGTACTCTACATCATCGACTGCATCCTTATGTAATACATGTATCACTAGCCACTTTAACTATGCCACTTTGTCTACACACTCATCTCATATGTATATACTATACTCGATACCATCTACTGTATGCTGCTCTGTACCATCACTCATTCATATATCCTTATGTACATATTCCTTATCCCCTTACACTGTGTATAAGACAGTAGTTTTGGAATTGTTAGTTAGATTACTTGTTGGTTATCACTGCATTGTCGGAACTAGAAGCACAAGCATTTCGCTACACTCGCATTAACATCTGCAAACCATGTGTATGTGACAAATAAAATTGGATTTGATTTGATTTGATTTGACCCAGTGGGTTTGGTGACAAATATGAAGTGAGGGCCAGCCAACGAGAGCATACAAGTCGCAGTGGTGGGTAGTATATGGGGCCTTGGTGACAAAACGGATGGCACTGTTATAGACTGCATCCAGTTTGTTGAGTAGAGTGTTGGAGGCTATTTTATAGATGACATCGCCGAAGTCGAGGATCGGTAGGATGGTTAGTTTTACAAGGGGCAGCATGAGTGAAGGAAGCTTTGTTGTGAAATAGGAAGTCGATTCTAGATTTAATTTTGGATTGGAGAAACTTCATGTGAGTGTGGAAGGAGAGTTTACAATCTAACCAGACACCTAGCTATTTGTAGTTGTCCACATATTCTAAGTCAGAACTGTCCAGAGTAGTGATGCTGGACGGGCGGGCAGGTGTGGGCAGCGATCGGTTGAAGAGCATGCATTTCGTTTTACTTGTATTTAAGAGCAATTGCAGGCCATGGAAAGAGAGTTGTATGGCATTGAAGCTTGTCTGGAGGTTAGTTAACACAGTGTCCAAAGAAGGGCTAGAAGTATACAGAATGGTGTCATCTGCATAGAGGTGGATCAGAGAATCACCAGCAGCAAGAGCGACATCATTGATGTATACAGAGAAAAGAGTCGGCCCGAGAATTGAACCCTGTGGCACCCCCAAAGAGACTGCCAGAGGTGCGGACAACAGGCCCTCCAATTGGACACAATGAGCTCTATCAGAGAAGTAGTTGGTGAACCAGGCGAGGCAATCGTTTGAGAAACCAAGGCTGTCGAGTCTGCCGATGAGGATGTGGTGATTGACAGAGTCGAAAGCCTTGGCCAGGTCGATGAATACAGCTGCACAGTATTGTCTCTTATCAATGGCGGGTTATGATATCATTTAGGACCTTGAGCATGGCTGAGGTGCACCCATGACCAGCTCGGAAACCAGATTGCATAGCGGAGAAGGTACGGTGGGATTCAAAATGGTCGGTGATCTGTTTGTTCACTTGGCTTTCGAAGACCTTAGAAAGGCAGGGTAGGATAGATATAGGTCTGTAACAGTTTGGGTCTAGAATGTCTCCCCCTTTGAAGAGTGGGGATGACCGCGGCATTTTTCCAATCTTTGGGGATCTCAGACGATATGAAAGAGAGGTTGAAAAGGCTAGTAATAGGGGTTGCAACAATTGTGGCGGATCATTTTAGAGAGAGAGGGTCCAGATTGTCTAGCCCAGCTGATTTGTAGGGGTCCAGATTGTCTAGCCCAGCTGATTTGTAGGGGTCCAGATTGTCTAGCCCAGCTGATTTGTATGGGTCCAAATTTTGAAGCTCTTTCAGAACATCAGCTTTCTGGATTTAACAGTGGATATGTTTTAGTTCTACTCCGTCCACATCGCAGTATAATTAGGATTGGCTTCTCTAAAGAGCCTGGTAAGGAATGAAAAGACACAGTCATTAGTCTGATATAATAAAATCATTTCCCACAACATCAACAACATGTTCGGAAGTGTCAGATCTCTTGTCTCATTAGGCATTAGACTGTTGCTAACATAGTCAGATGTACATACTGCACCTGTCTCTGTGTGGGTGTGTCTGTCTCTCATTCTCTGTCTCTTTCTTGTTCCCTGCATCTGTCTGCCCGCCTGCCTTCCTGCCTGTCTGTTTCTGTCTCTCTCTCTCTCTCTCTCTCTCTCTCTCTCTCTCTCTCTCTCTCTCTCTCTCTCTCTCTCTCTCTCTCTCTCTCTCTCTCTCTCTCTCTCTCTCTCTCTCTCTCTCTCATTCCCTGCCTACCTGCCTTCCTGCCTGTCTGTTTCTGTCTCTCTCTGTCTCTCTCTCTCTCTCTCTCTCTCTCTCTCTCTCTCTCTCTCTCTCTCTCTCTCTCTCTCTCTCTCTCTCTCTCTCTCTCTCTCTCTCTCTCTCTCTCTCTCTCTCTCTCTCTCTCTCATTCCCTGCCTGCCTGCCTTCCTGCCTGTCTCTCTTCTCTCTCTCTCTCTCTCTCTCTCTCTCTCTCTCTCTCTCTCTCTCTCTCTCTCTCTCTCTCTCTCTCTCTCTCTCTCTCTCTCTCTCTCTCTCTCTCTCTCTCTCTCTCTCTCTCTCTGCCTGCCTGCCTGCCTGCCTTCCTGCTTCTGTCTGTTTCTGTCTCTCTCTCTCTCTCTCTCTCTCTCTCTCTCTCTCTCTCTCTCTCTCTCTCTCTCTCTCTCTCTCTCTCTCTCTCTCTCTCTCTCTCTCTCTCGTTCCCTGCCTGCCTGCCTTCCTGCCTGTCTGTTTCTGTCTCTCTTTCAGTCCCTGCCTGTCTGCCTGCCTGTCTCTGTCTCGATCTCAGTCCCTGCCTCTGTCTGTCTGCCTTCCTGCCTGCCTGTCTGTCTTTCTGTCTCTGTCTCTCTCTTGTTCCCTGCCTGTCTGCCTGCCTGTCTTTCTGTCTGCCTGTCTGTCTTTCTGCCTGCCTGTCTTTCTGTCTCTGTTTCACTCCCTGCCTCTGCCTCCCTGCCCACTTGCCTTTCTGCCTACCTGCCTGCCTGCCTGCCTTTCTGCCTGCCTTTCTGCCTGCCTTTCTGCCCGCCTGCCTGCCTGCCTGCCTGCCTTCTGCCTGCCTGCCTGCCTGCCTGCCTTCTGCCTGCCTGTCTGCCTGCCTGCCTGCCTGTCTGCCTGCCTGCCTGCCTTTCTGCCTGCCTTTCTGTCTGCCTGCCTGCCTGCCTTTCTGCCCGCCTGCCTGTCTGCCTGCCTGCCTGCCTGCCTGCCTTTCTGCCTGCCTTTCTGTCTGCCTGCCTGCCTGCCTTTCTGCGTGCCTGCCTTTCTGCCTGCCTTTCTGCCTGCCTGTCTGCCTGCCTGCCTGCCTGTCTGCCTGCCTGCCTGTCTGCCTGCCTTTCTGCCTGCCTGCCTGCCTGTCTCTGTCTTTCACTCTGCATCTGTCCGTCCTTCCGCCTGTCTGAGACAATCGATGCTTCAGACATGATGTTGTCAGTGTTGACAGACAGGCCAATCTCAGTGTTGACAGACAGGCCAATCTCAGTGTTGACAGACAGGCCAATCTCATCTCGCTAGTAGACATGCTCTACTTTCCTTTGCTGTGACCTAGTAATGGAATTGTCTCCAAAATGATTTTTAACACTATTTTTAGGCAGTAGTCTCTAGCAGAGACACTGCGGAGAAAAGATTGCTCTCCCACCAGCTCACATGTCCTGTTCTTCAAGCATTTTAAAAGGAGTTCATTTTCTAGGTCACTAAAAAGAGGTGTATATCTTGTGATCAACATGTTATATGAGATACTTGACGTGTGATTTTTATATGTACTTATCTGAAAAGATGAAAAGATGCCTGGTGATATAGATATATACAGTGGGACAAAAAAGTATTTAGTCAGCCACCAATTGTGCATGTTCTCCCACTTAAAAAGACGAGAGACGCCTGTAATTTTCATCATAGGTACACTTCAACTATGACAGATAAAATGAGAAAAAAAATCCAGAAAATCACATTGTAGGATTTTTAATGAATTTATTTGCAAATTATGGTGGAAAATAAGTATTTGGTCAATAAGTCTTCACAAGGTTTTCATACACTGTTGCTGGTATTTTGGCCCATTCCTCCATGCAGATCTCTTCCAGAGCAGTGATGTTTTGGGGCTGTTGCTGGGCAACACGGACTTTCAACTCCCTCCAAAGATTTTCTATGGGGTTGAGATCTGGAGACTGGCCACTCCAGGACCTTGAAATGCTTTTTACGAAGCCAGTCCTTCATTGCCCGGGCGGTGTGTTTGGAATCATTGTCATGCTGAAAGACCCAGCCACATTTCATCTTCAATGCCCTTGCTGATGGAAGGAGGTTTTCACTCAAAATCTCACGATACATGGCCCCATTCATTCTTTCCTTTACACGGATCAGTCGTCCTGGTGCCTTTGCAGAAAAACAGCCCAAAGCATGATGTGTCCACCCCATGCTTCACAATAGGTATGGTGTTCTTTGGATGCAACTCAGCATTCTTTGTCCTCCAAACACGACGAGTTGAGTTTTTACCGAAAAGTTATATTTTGGTTTCATCTGACCATATGACATTCTCCGAATCTTCTTCTGGATCATCCAAATGCTCTCTAGCAAACTTCAGATAGGCCTGGACATGTACTGGCTTAAGCAGGGGGACACGTCTGGCACTGCAGGATTTAAGTCCCTGGCGGCGTAGTGTGTTACTGATGGTAGGCTTTGTTACTTTGGTCCCAGCTCTCTGCAGATCATTCACTAGGTCCCCCCGTGTGGTTCTGGGATTTTTGCTCACCGTTCTTGTGATCATTTTGACCCCACGGGGTGAGATCTTGTGTGGAGTCCCAGATCGAGGGAGATTATCAGTGGTCTTGTATGTCTTCCATTTCCTAATAATTGCTCCCACAGTTGATTTATTCAACCCAAGCTGCTTACCTATTGCAGATTCAGTCTTCCCAGCCTGGTGCAGGTCTACAATTTTGTTTCTGGTGTCCTTTGACAGCTCTTTGGTCTTGGCCATAGTGGAGTTTGGAGTGTGACTGTTTGAGGTTGTTGACAGGTGTCTTTTATACTGATAACAAGTTCAAACAGGTGCCATTAATACAGGTAATGAGTGGAGGACAGAGGAGCCTCTTAAAGAAGAAGTTACAGGCCTGTGAGAGCCAGAAATCTTGCTTGTTTGTAGGTGACCAAATACTTATTTTCCACCATAATTGGCAAATAAATTCATTAAAAAATCCTACAATGTGATATTCTGGATTTTTTTTCTCATTTTGTCTGTCATAGTTAAAGTGTACCTATGGTGAAAATTACAGGCCTCTCTTATCTTTTTAAGTGGGAGAACTTGCACAATTGGTGGCTGATTAAATACTTTTTTGCCCCACTGTACGATTATATAGATTTACAATGTAGTTGAATCACGCGCAGATAATACCAGACAGATAACGTTGTTTGGCTGTGCTATGGTGTCATTGGGTTGGAGAATCTCTGTTCTTCTGCTGGAACAGAGATAAGTAAATACTTCTCGTTACAGCATGAAATGGTTTCCAGGGGCGAGTCCCACGTCAATAAAATGAAAGATTTCCTGCCTTTGACAAAAAGCCAACATTCCTCTCATATTTGTGCACTACAGTGATGCAGTGAATAGCTGAGTTACAGCACACAACCAACGCACAGCGAGTTCACAGGGTGTCCCACTATAATACAGTTATCTACTTGAGGTTATTGGTACAGTTGGACTGTATTGACTGATGTTTGGAGCTCCAGCAGTTACAGGCGCAGGCAGACAGGACCTCGGGCTACTGAAGCATACCAATATACTGAATTGTGTGATTCATTCAAATAAAGATTAAAGTGATGCAGTGAAACTTAAACAAAATACTTGTACTAAAGGTTAACTAACATAGAATAAAAAAGACTCCATTGTCCTTAAGGTTATTGGCTAACAACGTGAAATGATTGGCAATAATATCCACTCCACTATAATCTTCCTAATAGCTTATCTCCTTCCTTTACCTGCAGGCGGAGGGCAGTGTGTCTGTGAAGGACAGTGTGCCCGGAGGCCTCAGTCTCACCGGGGTGGAAGTGGAAAGAGAGAGAGTATCTGTGGCGCAGGTGCAGAATGGAGTCATGAGCAGCGGACACACAGACAGAGACAGGACCCAGGCTGATGCCAGCAGCGGGCACACAGACAGAGACAGGACCCAGGCTGATGCCAGCAGCGGGCACACAGACAGAGACAGGACCCAGGCTGATGCCAGCAGCGGGCGCACAGACAGAGACAGGACCCAGGCTGATGCCAGCAGCGGGCACACAGACAGAGACAGGACCCAGGCTGATGCCAGCAGCGGGCACACAGACAGAGACAGGACCCAGGCTGATGCCAGCGGCGGGCACACAGACAGAGACAGGACCCAGGCTGATGCCAGCGGCAGGCACACAGACAGAGACAGGACCCAGGCTGATGCCAGCAGCGGGCACACAGACAGAGACAGGACCCAGGCTGATGCCAGCAGCTGCCCAAAGCAAGAGAGGAAAGGTCCAGAGAAGAACGGGTTACCAGATGCCCCTGGTTCCCCCAGTGCCAGTCAGTCTGAAGACGATCCCCCGGGACCACCCACCCTCCTGCAAAAGAGCCGGAGCCCCCCCTCCCTGGAGAACAGGTTTCTAGTGAGCCGGGAGCCGAGCCGGGATCCGAGCCGGGACGAGCAGGAGGACTCTGAGAAAGACAAAGAGGAGACTCTGACAACTCCGCCACGCAAGAAACGAGGCAGGCGGAAACTGGAGCGCCCAACAAAATGTGAGTCCTGCCTCCTGCTTAGTGACATTACTGTCTTCATTCTCACTACATTCCTGGCACAGCCAGCTCTGCACTGGCTGAACTGACAGGCAATGCCAAGTGAATAAAAATGAACAATGTATGGTTTCTCCTTGAACGCTGTGGCCATTTAGAATTATTCTTCGGGTGTGTTCAGTGTGGATGAATTTAACACAGTAATGTAGAACATGTTAAATAAAGAAAAGATAGTAAAAATCTTTAAATAGATCTGGAAACAGTGACAGAGAGAGAGAGAGAGAGAGAGAGAGAGAGAGAGAGAGAGTCAGTTTTCTGTTGGGTACGGATTTGTGTATTGGTATATTGCTCTCTAAGTGAACCTAATCCACATGCTGTATGGCCAGATATCTTACCTCTCTAAGTGAACCTAATCCACATGCTGTATGGCCAGATATCGTACCTCTCTAAGTGAACCTAATCCACATGCTGTATGGCCAGATATCGTACCTCTCTAAGTGAACCTAATCCACATGCTGTATGGCCAGATATCGCACCTCTCTAAGTGAACCTAATCCACATGCTGTATGGCCAGATATCGTACCTCTAAGTGAACCTAATCCACATGCTGTATGGCCAGATATCGCACCTCTCTAAGTGAACCTAATCCACATGCTGTATGGCCAGATATCGCACCTCTCTAAGTGAACCTAATCCACATGCTGTATGGCCAGATATCGCACCTCTCTAAGTGAACCTAATCCACATGCTGTATGGCCAGATATCGTACCTCTAAGTGAACCTAATCCACATGCTGTATGGCCAGATATCGCACCTCTCTAAGTGAACCTAATCCACATGCTGTATGGCCAGATATCGCACCTCTCTAAGTGAACCTAATCCACATGCTGTATGGCCAGATATCGCACCTCTCTAAGTGAACCTAATCCACATGCTGTATGGCCAGATATCGCACCTCTCTAAGTGAACCTAATCCACATGCTGTATGGCCAGATATCGTACCTCTCTAAGTGAACCTAATCCACATGCTGTATGGCCAGATATCGTACCTCTCTAAGTGAACCTAATCCACATGCTGTATGGCCAGATATCGTACCTCTCTAAGTGAACCTAATCCACATGCTGTATGGCCAGATATCGTACCTCTCTAAATGAACCTAATTCACAGGGAGGATGGAGGATGGAGGGATGGCTGGAGGGAGGGATACATAGCAGGTTGAATAAAGGGAAGGGGTTCTGCCATCCATCCAAAGCAGGGTTCCTCTACTGGTGGCCCGTTGGTGCTTTTCTTTGGCCTCCCAAGTTTTCTGAGCCCCCCAAAATCTATATTTGTTTGGGAATTTTTAATTGTTGGACATAACAGACTGTAAAAACGTCAGGAAATCAGCTCTAGGTGATTAAATATGTTCCTCAGTATTCCCACACATAATAGAATGACGTATAGAAATGGAAGCAAGGTTTGAAATGATTGTGTTTAGTAAAATATTATATTTGTTTTGGCTTCTTGCGGTCAATTTGCAGTCCACAAATTATTTATTTATTTATTTGTTTTTGTTGTTGAATTTTTACCCCCTTTTCTCTCCAATTTCGTGGTATCCAATTGTTCAGTAGCTACTATCTTGTCTCATCGGAGAGTCATGCGTCCTCCGATACACAACCCAACCAAGCCGCACTGCTTCTTGTGTCGGAGGAAACACCGTGCACCTGGCAACCTTGGTTAGCGCGCAATGCGCCCGGCCTGCCACAGGAGTCGCTGGTGCGCGATGAGACAAGGATTTCCCTACCGGCCAAACCCTCCCTAACCCGGACGACGCTAGGCCAATTGTGCTTCGCCCCACGGACCTCCCGGTTGCGGCCGGTTACAACAGAGCCTGGACGCGAACCCAGAGTCTCTGGTGGCACAGCTGGTGCTGCAGTACAGCACCCTTAACCACTTTGCCACCCGGGAGGCCACTTTGCCACCCGGGAGGCCACTTTGCCACCCGGGAGGCCACTGCGTCACCCGGGAGGCCACTGCGCCACCCGGGAGGCCACTGCGCCACCCGGGAGGTCGCCCACAAATGATTTTGTAATTGACCATCCGCTCAACAAAACAAATAGTCCCGTGGCTGAACCTAGTTGATGATCTACAGGGCACAGCACGATAACTACAGCAGTTTAGAGAGGAGGAGAGGAAGAGGGAAGGATTAGGTGAACTGCATGAGCGCTAGGAATACGAGAGCTGGAACGCCCCCAATCTGGCAAGGTACATAGTACACTACATTTGACTAGGGCTCATATGTGCACTGTTAGGGATTAGAGTATTTGGGATGCCGACATAGTGCCGACTCCTCCCTCCCTCCCCTGCTCTCCTTGCAACGTAACAGAAACTCCCTGACCTTGGCAGAAGCCACTATAATGTAAAGTAACCCCGACTCTGCCTGCTTCACTCTGGTTATTTTAGTCACTTATTCCTATTGATGAAACTGAGAGAGAGGTGGAGAGAGAGGTGGAGGGAGCGAGAGGTGGAGGTGGAGAGAGAGAGAAAGTATCGTACACAATCTTTAGAGAGGGAGGTGGAACAAGAGAGAGGTGGACAGGGAAAGAGAGAGAGAGATAAAAACGGTGAGATAGAGGAAAAGGGGAGGTGCAGGGAGTGAGAGAGAGGGAGGGAGAAAGAGGGAGGGAGAGAGAGGGAGGGAGAAAGAGGGAGAATTAGTGAGGGAGAGGGAGGGAGAGAGAGAGAGGGAGAAGGAGGGAGAGAGAGAGAGAGAGGGAGGGAGGGAGGGAGGGAGGGAGGGAGGGAGGGAGGGAGGGAGGGAGGGAGGGAGGGAGGGGGAGAGGTGGAGGGAGGGAGAGGTGGAGTGAGGGAGGGAGAGACAGAGAGGGGGAGGGAGGGAGAGAGAGAGAGGTGGGGGGAGAGACAGAGAGGGAGAGAGAGGGAGGGAGGGAGAATGGGGGAGGAAGGGAGGAGAGAGAGGGAGGGAGGGAGAGAGGGGGAGGGAGGGAGAGAGAGGGAGGGGTAGGGAGGGAGAGAGAGAGGTGGAAGGAGGGAGAGAGAGTGGTCGGGGGAGGGAGAGAGAGGGGTGGGGGGAGGGAGAGAGAGGGGTAGGGGGAGGGGAGAGAGAGTGGAGGGAGGGAGGTTGAAGGAGGGGGAGAGAGGTGGGGGAGGGAGGGAGGGAGAGACAGAGAGGGGGAGGGAGGGAGGGGGAGGGAGGGAGAGAGAGAGGGAGGGAGAGAAAGAGAGGTGGGGGAGGGAGGGAGGGAGAGACAGAGAGGGGGAGGGAGGGAGGGGGAGGGAGGGAGAGAGAGAGGTGGAGAGAGAGAGGGAGGGAGAGAAAGAGAGGTGGAGGGAGGGAGAGAGAGAGAGGGAGAGAGAGGGAGGGAGAGAGGGAGAGAGAGAGGGAGGAATAGAGGGAGAGAGAGAGAGAAGTGGAGGGAGGGAGGGAGAGAGAGAGGGAGGGAAGGAGAGAGCGAGGGAGAGAGCGAGGTGAAGGCAGAAATAGAGAACCAAGTTGAAAAGGCCTCTCTTAATGAGCGTGGACCAGTGAGTGCAGGGTGTAAAGGTTGTGTACGGTACTTCAGTACAGCCCCAGGGTAGTTAAAGCAGGAAAACATGGTCTGCATCCCAAATTACATGTCGGGGTAAAAGGGGACTTTGAGATGGCGTACCAAATGGGACCTGGTCAAAAGTAGGGCACTATATAGGGAATAGGGTGCCATTTGGGATGTACCCATGCTATCAGGATGTTCCCACAGGCCTCTCAGAGCTCAAGTGTTGTAATGGGGCTGGATAATACAACTCTTCAGTCTACTGTTCTTCTGCTGGGCTGTCACGGTCTTTCAGGGTAGGGTAATAAAATGGTTGTATTCTGTGTT